>NC_044562.1:134629526-134784526 GCF_007565055.1 Rhinopithecus roxellana | reverse complement strand
AGACAGAGAGAGAGAGACAGAGAGGAGAGACAGAGAGAGATAGAACAGAGAGAGAGACAGATAGAGAGAGAGACAGAGAGAGAGAGACAGAGAGAGACAGAGAGAGATAGAAGAGACATAGAGAGAGAGACAGATAGGAGACAGAGAGAGAAAAAGAGACAGAGAGAGAGAAAAGAAGAACAGAGAGAGATATACACAGAGATCTAGATACAACATATATATAAACAGTAGAGACAGATATAAACATATATAGACAATAATAGACAATAGACAGAGAGAACATAACATAGATACATGAGAGACAGATATACATATATATATAAGACAGAGATAGAGACAGACACATAGTAGAATGATATACATACAGAGATATATAACAGAGAGAGAGAGAGAGAGAGAGAGAGAGAGAGACAGAGAGAGAGAGCGCTAAAGGAATGAGAAAAGAAACAGAAAAGAAAAAGAAATCACCCAAGTAACTTACTACAAGCTATTTGATTACATACCCATAGACTTGGGTGGGAGGGGGTCGGGGGGACCTGGAAACAAATCTGAACTTATTTTGCATGTTTATTAAGGTGGTTAGGGATCAAGCAATTCTGAAATGATTTTTGATGTATTATAAAATTAGTAAATGTATTAGAAGTCAGGGTTCTCACAGTGGAAGGAGGGAGATACAAATATGGAATGGTGCAAAGCAAGCAATAACTCTATGGATATGGACTGGAACTGTAGGCATTGGCGTGAATTCATGATTTCTAAAATATGGATATGTATGAATATATGTGTGTTTATATGCACACACATTACATATATATGTATGTTGCATGTATCTTTGTGGGTACATTGTGTGTGTGTGTGTGTGTTTGTGTGTATCCCTGACTTTGTCTGCTGAACAGGACAAGAAGCAAACCCCACCGCACCCCAGAAGCAATGTGTATACATAGCACCTAGATTTTGGTCTTTAATTCCATTTCCCACCAAAAGGAATCTGGGCCCGGAGACACAGAGGTTAGCCCTCTTGGTAACTGACTTCATGATAAAGAGTCCAGGTTCTATTAGAAAATTCTACCAAAACTTTACTTTAGAACATGTAGAGTCAGAGAGAATTCCCACTAAGAAGAGGGACTGAGAAGTTCAGGGTCTGGGCCACTAGCCAGGGACCAGGTTGTTCTAGGACAATGGAATGGCAACAACCAAGGGCTTTTCATGAAGCAAAACTTACCCAATTTGTAGATTCTGAGACCATGTTCCTCTCACTTTTTTGTGTGTGTTAAATATATTCATTTAAAATTGAAATGGTGATGACAGTAGATGGTGCTTGGGCCTTTTTAAAATTTGTTTTGCTTTAATTTTTTAAAATTTTTGTTTATTTTCTTTTAAGATAGAGTCTCACTCTGTTGCCTAGGCTGGAGTGCAGTGGCATAATATTGGTTAACTGCAACCTCTGCCTCCTGGGTTGAAGCGACTCTCCTGCGTCAGCCTCCTGAGTAGCTGGGATTACAGGCGCCCGCCACCACACCTAGCTCATTTCTGTATTTTTAGTAGAGATGAGGTTTGACCATGTTGCCCAGGCTGGTCTTGAACTCCTGACCTCAAGTGATCCTCCTGCCTTGGCCTCCCAAAGTGCCGGGATTATAGGCATAAGCCAATGTGTCTGGCTATTGCTTTGTTTAATTTTAATGTCCTGGCCAGGCATGGTGGCTCATGCCTGTAATCCCAGCACTTTGGGAGGCCAAGGTGGGTGGATTGCTTGAGGTCAGGAGTTCGAGACAAACCTGGCCAACATGGTGAAACCCTGTCTCTACTAAAAACACAAAAACTTAGCCGGGTATGGTGGCCCACGCCTGTAGTCCTAGCTACTCAGGAGGCTGAAGCAGAGAATCGCTTGAACCCAGGAGGCAGAGGTTGCAGTGAGCTGAGATCATGCCACTGCACTCCAGGCTGGGCGACAGAGTGAGACTCCATTAAAAAAAAAAAAAATTAATGTCCTTATTTGACAAAGTAAAACTCTGACAACGCCAAGACAGTTCCCAAAGTTCTTCTGGACATTTTGCTCATCTATGAAATCAGAAAGTCTGGGAACTATTGGATGAGATAATTTCTTCAGTTGTCACTGACTCTCAGATTTTATGGAAGTCCAAAGAGACTTAACAAGTTATCTCTGAATTTACTGAAGAGTAAAGAAATAAATGAGCTGCTTCAATTATTACAAATACAACAGTGACTTGGAATAAATAAACACTAAATAACTATATTGCATGGTTTAACAACAAACAGTTGTCAGGGCAAAAGATACAAGGCAAACCTCATAAGTCATAGGAGTTAATTTATTCAAGCAAAATGGTTGCAAATTTGGAATATCATTAATGGGTTAGTAGGAAGTTGCAATGGACTGAATTTTGTGTTGTCCCCAAATTCATGTTGAAGGTAACTCCCAGGCCAGGTGCAGTGGCTCACACCTGTAATCCCAACACTTTGGGAGGCCGAGATGGGAGGATCACTTGAGGCCAGGAGTAACAGCCCGGGCAACATAGCAAGACCCTATCCCTATTTACCTTAAAAATAATAAGAACTTAACCCCCAATGTGATGGTATTTGGAGATGGAGCCTTTGGGAGGTGGGTTAGGTCATAAGAATGGAGCCCTCATGAATAGGATTAGTGCCTATAAAAGAGGCCTGAGACGCTGGGTGTAGTGGCTCCACTTCTGTAATCCCAGCACTTTGGGAGGCTGAGGTGGGAGGATTGCTTGAGGCCAGGAGTTCAACACCAGCCTGGGTGATGTAGCAAAACTCTATCTCTACAATAAATAAATGAAATTGACTGAGCGTGGTGATGCACACCTATAATCCCAGCTACTTGGGAGGATGAGGGAGGAGAATCACTTGAGCCCAGGAGTTTGAAGCAGGAGTGAGCTATGATCATGCCACTGTGCTCCAGCGTGGAAGATAGTGATATCTCATCTTTAAAAAAAAAAAAGCCACTGAGAGCTCCCTTCCCCTTTCTGCCATGTTTGGACACAGTGAGAAGACAACCATGTCTGAACCAGGAAGCTGGCCCTCACCAGACACCAAGTCTACTGGCGCCTTGATCTTGGACTTCCCAGTCTCCAGAAATAAATTTCAGTTGTTCATAAATTACATCTATGGTATTTTATTATAGCTGCCCAAACAAACTAAGACAGAACTTAAAAAAGGAATTACACTTCTTATTTTGTATCTGTTTTCAGAAATAAAACATGACCTAGAGTCTTACATCCTGTGGAAATCCACGCTAAGGAGATACAGAATCCTCTCTTGATTTTATGAGCTATTATGCAACTGCAGTTTATTTTGAAACAAACTGGCCCAACAGAGCACTCAGGCACATAAGCTGAAAGTAACAACTCATGGTTCGAGAGTTTTCTTTAATTCATGGAGAGTTCATGTTTAATTCATGGTTATTCAAGCCCAAGGTCACTGCATTCTCACTGCTTGTTGAAAGAACAGCCTTGGGAGATTTTTTTCCAAGGACATTGCTTTGGAAAGAAAATAGGATGCTTTTTCTTGATTTTTAAGAACCGCACATGCTGACAATGGGTGGACATGGTCAGCAGGTTGCTGCTTCTCACCATTCTTCATTTTTGTTATTCAGTCTCCTGACAGCACCCCAAACCCTGTTTACTGACTGCAGAGGTCAGTTCTGACGCATCCTCACCCCGCAGCAAAATGAGGCAGTCTGTCAATGTGGTGACAGACCATCGCCATCTGGTGGTCATGGAGTGACTGCGACACTTAGTGGGCGGTGAAGGAGGGTAGAAGTGAGAGAAGAGTTACTAAGAATGTACCAGGCATGATGCTAGATGCTTCACAAGATCATTGCACTTTTATCCTCACACACACAAATGTGAGGATGCCATCACTGCCTCTGTCTCAGAGAGGAGGAGATTATTGCTCGAAGGGCTTCATTAATACATAGCTCGCCCAAGGACAGAGCTGGTGATACATCCAGCGAACAATGGAGGCAGGTCCCTCCCATGCCAAAGCTTTCCTTCTCTCTTTGATGCCATTGTTCCCACCAGCTCTGGAGATTTGACATTCTAGAAATATGCTAAAAACGTAGAACAAGGATGCTGATTTTGAGATGGCAATAGGGTGGATGAGAAATGGATGAAGTATAATAATTGGAAAGAAACATAGTTTTGAGTTCCTGCCATGTCTCAAATCCTATGCTGGGTGCTTTTTGTTTACTGCCTGCTAATCTTCAGGCAAAGGAGAGGAGTAGAGAAGCCCTAAGGAAGTAACCCCAAGGGGACAGCACATGGGAAAGCCTTGACGTACATGACGTACATGACGTACGGCTGCATTTGGCTTAGTTCAGGAAGAGCTTACCAATGAAGCCCTTCAATGAAGACAATGAAGAAGGAAGTCAAATTCGGTGTTCTGGGGTCACAACCCAGATTCCGACTATCTCCTCAAATACCTGGGGAGGCGTGGGTGGATGTGTAGTGTACATGGACGGCCGCACATTGGGTGAGCTCTGGTACTCTTACTGAAATTAAAATGTCAGCGCTGAGAAGGGCCTTTGCAACAAGTCCAATCCCCTTGTCTTACTGACAAGAGGACTGGGCCCAGAGCGTTGGCCAAGGGGTGTGGCTGAGGTCACATGGCTCCTGGGGGTCATGTAGCCTCCCTGGTGAGTTTCTGAGTCAGAGGATCCAGGTTACCTGAGTGGGAGCTGGGGTGTGTGTAAAGATCACCTACTGATCTTGGCTGGTGGCAGAGCTCAGGTTTCTTGGCCACTCTTGGGGCCATGCCAGGGCTCTGCCACCTTGGGATGGACCTCATTCTGGATCAGAGGATTGGGACTTTGTTTGACAGCTGACGATAATCATTTTGGGACATTAGTCACGCCTGTTCACCAGTTACTCATTTAGCCGCATTTATAAGGACAATGGACTAAAGAAGCAAATCCAAAGGCTCAGGAGTGAGCGATTGGCCAGAGAGAGTCTAACGAAAAGGCATCAGGCTACTTGTTTGATATCTTATGGTTTTGAAGAGCTATTAAATAAGCAAATTAGCAAAAATGTAGTCACTCTAAGTTTCTTCTTTCATCATTCAACAATATTCTGATCTACGCATTGTGTATTTGGAGTAGGGCTGTTTTCTGCGTGGAGATTGCCATGGTCTCACAGTGAATGCCAGCCTGTGGCACAAGAGGGCCGTGGATCCTTTGGAACTGGATACAGGGAGTGAGGAAGGCTAATCTTGGCAATTTACGATTTTTCCTCTTTTTTTTTGTTTTGAGATGGAGTCTCTCTCTGTTGTCCGGGCAGCAATTTATGAATTTTAAAAAGATTGACCATGAATATGTCAGTTGAATTATATGGAATGGTTGTCTACTTGTACTCAAGCATCGCCAATTTGTCACCTAGGGTGCTACTTTTCAAAAAAGTGTATCTCGATTAAGATAAATTCAAAATATGAAAATCAATTACACATCATCAGATTTCTCTGACTAGGAAACTTCTCTCATGCTTTAAAAATATGGTTTGGCATATTATTGGCATTTAACTCTTGGGGATCGTTGCCTCTATAATCCATGGGGCACACATACTTGTGAACACACAGATGAGAAGTGCTCACCTCTTTGTGGTCTCCATCTTGGAGGGGTCCGGCAGGCAGGAGAGAACCAGGGACTGGAAGCTTTTCCAGTGCATTATTCCAGGAATAATGTCCTATAAGGAAAGTCAGCACACGGCTGCTACATGGGAAGCAACTGTTTGGTGAAGTAAAGTTTCGGAAGGACTTTTGTTTTATTCAACTCTTTTTCAGTCTTAAAAGGCTAAGCACCAAAATCTGTAATTTCATTCAGTTTGGATTTTTCTGAAGCAAAAAGACAATTGCTTCAGCAAAGCACATTAAACAATGCAACACGGAATTAGAGACAAAGGGGAGGTTTGCTTCCCTTGCTTTATTAGGCGCTTGTACAAGCAGCTTGTCCTCGGGATGGAGGGCAGCTGCGGCCTTAGAATCTGTTTTGTTTGTTGTGAATGTGATGCTAATGCAACACTCGGAGAGGATGGCAGTTCATCCAGGGGCACTCCAGGCAGGAGAGCTGCACATGCGCGCCACGTGGGAGGAAAGTGCTGCAAGGAGACTCCCGGCTGGGCTGAGTGCAGGGTGCATGACAGAGACAGAAGGGAATGTGGCTGGAGAGCCAGGCAGGTCACAGGGGCACTGTGGGCCAAGCTGATGAGCTTGGAGCTGCTCCTGCAGGCAGTGGGGCCCACGGAAGGCTTTTGAGCAGGAAATGACAGATCAACAATCTGCCTAAGGAAGAGTTCTCCAAAGAGAAGGTGGACTGCAGCAGCAGTGGGCCACAGGCTAGACTAGAGGGAGGTCTGCAAATCTGTTTGCTGTGTCAGCGGCACACTGGTGGCCCCCCAGGGTGGTGAGATGAGGGGAATGTGGGAGGAGGGAAAGAATCTCATAGGTAACTGCACAAAGTCCATAAAACAGAAAGGCAAGTAGGTGACACAGGAAGAGGAGGCAGTTGAGGGTGTGGCTTGGCTGGTAGAAGTGGGGAGAGAGATCCTAATCTGAGTTAAGGGTTGATTGAGTTTGAAGGGCCTGAGGATAATCCTTAAGGGGTGTCGGGGGATATTCAGGTCAGGGTGGTTCCCTGCGGGGGAAGTAATTCCTTGGGGCCACTTCTTTGCATGTGTCACACCACCACCTTGTCCATTCCGGTTTCTGCACTTGGGGTCAAAGAGAGAGGAGGTCAGACCAAGGGTTTGCGCATACCATATGGCCATTTTTACACGATTGAAATACGAACACATGAACGTTAGGTACAGCCTTCCAAAGGAATGTTGACAAAGGGCAGCAGGCAGCCCAAGAGGCAGGTGTGGTCAGGACAAGGCGGTGCAGGGTCTCCACCTGTACCCCTTTGGGGTTGGCGGTATGGGGGCGGTGTTACCATTCTTGTTCTGCAGCTGTGGCGGCAAACCTTCTTTGTCTCAATTCCAGCTGTGACCCTGTCCTCGTCCCCTGCCCCTCCCTGCAGCCCAGGGCCACTCTGCCAGTAAGCCTGGTGACGACATTACCGTGTGATGGAGAAACTGTTTTTGGGTGACAGGAATGCTGGACCCGTGGTGGGACTCTTTGGTGAATTTGTACTTGGGGTGAGAGCATAGATGGTAATCTATCGACGTTTCTGCGTAGGTCAGAGGATGCATTACAGCAAATAATCCTGGGTTGGGATTCTGCCGAAGACAGGGAAAAAATATTCTTTTTTGTTTATCAGTTTCTTTTCTTTTTCTTTTTCTTTTATTTTTTTTTATTATCATTATACTTTTAAGTTCTAGGATACATGTACATAACGTGCAGGTTTGTTACATATGTATACTTGTGCCATGTTGGTGTGCTGCACCCATCAACTCGTCCTTTACATCAGGTATAACTCCCAATGCCATCCCTCCCCTCCCCGCTCCCCATAATAGGCCCTGGTGTGTGATGTTCCCCTTCCCGAGTCCAAGTGATCTCATTGTTCATTTTCCACCTATGAGTGAGAACATGCGGTGTTTGGTTTTCTGTTCTTGCGATAGTTTGCTGAGAATGATGGTTTCCAGCTGCATCCATGTCCCTACAAAGGACGCAAACTCATCCTTTTTTATGGCTGCATAGTATTCCATGGTGTATATGTGCCACATTTTCTTAATCCAGTCTGTCACTGATGGACATTTGGGTTGATTCCAAGTCTTTGCGATTGTGAACAGTGCCGCAATGAACATACGTGTGCATATGTCTTTATAACAGCATGATTTATAATCCTTTGGGTATATCCCCAGTAATGGGATGGCTGGGTCATATGGTACTTCTAGTTCTAGATCCTTGAGGAATCACCATACTGTTTTCCATAATGGTTGAACTAGTTTACAATCCCACCAACAGTGTAAAAGCATTCCTATTTCTCCACATCCTCTCCAGCACCTGCTGTTTCCTGACTTTTTAATGATTGCCATTCTAACTGGTGTGAAATGGTATCTCATTGTGGTTTTGATTTGCATTTCTCTGATGGCCAGTGATGATGAGCATTGAGCCAGGGATAGGACAGGCATCAGCTAATGCTGTCTGTGGCTCCCACTAGCACTAGCACTCTGTGACTCCACATCAGCTTCTCTGGAAAAGAAGCAGGAGAGCAGAGGTGTCTTCAAGCCCGTAGCGTTTAAAAAATCATAGTCATTCATAAATATCACTTGTGTGGCTTAAGAGGTTCATTACATACCATATGGGTTTACTAAACTCACATGAAAACAAGTACAACTGAAATCATAGCTTAAAACAGCTTTGAATATTTGTTTCTAATGCTGATGAATTAGGGAGTTATTAAATGAGCAAACTGGTTTACAAAAGCAAATAAGCTCTGGTTTTGAAAACAAAAATAGGCTTTTAAAAGCTACTTTAAAGAGATGACAAAAAAGAGGATGACATTTGATGTATCAGGAAATGTCAACATTTAACATTGTTTTGGTAATGTGTTTAATTCAGGAAGGCTCCATTTGGAAGTAGTATCTGGTTTTAAGGGAGATCCTGTTTTTTATTAATTTTCCAGCAGAACTAATGGAGGCACAGAGCAATTATATCAAAATAGTAAAATATAGAGCCTTTTACTGTTCTCTCAGAGGCTCGTACAACAAGAACCCTATTCTTGTCCCAAACAGCAACATAGCGCCCCTGCCAGCTGTTTAATTTCAGATGTTTGATGTTTAAGAACCACTACACTGAGATTCTGTTGTTTGTCTGACGTTTTTAAACAAGTTAAAAAACCCCCACAAAACCACTTAGCCTATGGAAACTCAATCTCACTGCCAAGAAACAAATGTCCCCTCAAACTTAAATGACATGCAGCTAGACCTGAACGCATTCCAGCACCCAGATGCAAGGTGGGGGAGGGCCCAGCGGTGGTGAGTCAAGAAGGCTGGAAAAGTGCAGAGGCTGCCGAGCCACTTGAGGGCCAGAATGAGGGCCTGGGGCAAAGGTAGGAAGGGCTCTGGACTGAACTCCTGCATATAAAGGAGTGGGGATGGCAGAGAGGCAACGATGACCACTGGGGGGGTCTGAGATGCCCACAGTAATGTGGAAGAAAGTGTACACCTTGGTCAGCACTTGTGGTTGTGGTTGAGGTGGGATTTAGGGAGGCAGTGTGATGGGGAGTGGGGCTGGGCCCACCCTATGGGGATAGTGTGAGGGTAAAGGTATACAACACCAGGGGAGGGGAAATGACCTGTGTGGCCTTCAGGAGTGTCTTCTACCCTGGTTGACTGAGGACATGTGAAGCTGCCATGTGGCTGGCTCTCTCTGCCTTGGGCCAAGCGTCAGGAATGCAGTCTTTTTGGAAATGGCAATGGCACCGTCTCCTGTAGTTGTCATCCTTCAGATCCCCATTGCTACCAGCGTAACTGGTCTGAGTGGTCACCCCATGATGCTTTTAATTTTCCTAAACTAACGCATGCATATGGTAGCAACTCACCTCAGCTGCAAGGATTTGTGAGGAAAAGCAGTGGTCTTCCACTGGCCCTTCCTGTTACCAGGCCCACATCCCAGAGGCTGCTTCTTTCCCGTGTTTCTGGCTTTTGGGACTCTGGTGGTCACCACCCTAACTCTAAACATCATGCTTATTCTTCCATTTCTTGACTGTCGACCTCAGGCAGTATCTACTGACTCATTACTATGCAAGACAAGGACTTTGCTTATGTACACAAATGCCCCTTCCAAACTTCTCCTTTCTTGTTTTGAAGGTTACCTTATTCTACTGTTGGTCACCATTGTGACTTGAAATGATACACACATACCCCTATTTCTTGTTCATCATCTTTAGTTGAGTATTTCAACTCCCCTTCAGGTGAAATGAAAACATCATTCTTCTGCTTTCCTGTACCTTATTTTCTTGCTTTCGCAATTTTCCTTTGATATTGTTGAGATCCTTAACATTTGCCTTCCAGAACTATAGCCAGACCCTCATGCTTTGCTCATAGGCTGTCTCTAAAAGTTGAAAACTAATAAGTAGCATTTACTTTCTCTCAACTATGTAAATATGTTTCTCTGCCAGGCCAAGTCGAGGCTTGGATTGCGGGTTTGGCTTATTTACTTATTTATATTTTGGCTAAAGGTTCAATATCATGACCTGTGGGCCACCATTAAAGAAGAGTTCTGATATCATGGCCAAATGTATTATATTTTTAGATTTTCCATCAGCTCTTAAATATCATGTCAAATTTTAGTTTGGTTTCCTATTTTGAGCACATATTGATATTCAGTTGATTTCCCCCCTTGTAGATTATAATTGCTTCTTCTTTTCTTGATGTGCCTTTATACAATCCTTGAGTGTTCTAGACTCTCAATTGCACTGTTAGTGCTTGGAGCCTACCCTTTCCTAGACACCTCTTTCTCAGAGCCCTTTACCCTCCCTCCTCCAGGCTGAATGCCCAGAGATCAGCCCAAGACTTCACTATAATGCTTCACCAGTTGTAACCACTACAGTGTTTCTTTTCTTTCCTTAGGGTCTCCTAATTCTTACTTTTACTGCTGTACTGATATATGGTTGATGTACAATAAATGACACATATTTAAATTACATAGTTTGATATGTTTTAACACTTGTTACACCTGCAAAACCACTGCTGTCATAAACATAATGAACATTTCCATCACCCCCAAGAGTTATTTCATGCCCTTCATCATTCCCCCATCCTCACTTCCTGCCCCTCCACACCTATGCACCCAACCCATCCACAGGCAGCCACCAATCTTTCTGTCTCTGTAGATTACTTTAGATATTCTAGACTTTTATCTAAATTGAACAAAACAGCATGTAATCTTTTTTGTCTGATTCCTTTTACCCAAGATAATTACTTTGAGAATCATCCACATTTTTATATACATGAAGAGCTCATTCATTTCTATTACTGAAGAGTATTCAACTGTATGGTTATGCCACAATTTGTTTATCTGTTAACCTGCTAATGGACACTTATTTTCCAGTTTGGGGAGCATATAAATCTGCTATGAATATTCTTGCACAAGTTTAATGCTTCCATTTATCTTGGGTGAATAGCTAGGAATGGAATGGTTGGACATATGGTGGGTGTATGTTAACTACTAACTTTGTAAGAAACTGCCAAACAGTTTTCCAAAGTACTGTACCATTTTACATTCCCACCAGCAGTTTTTCAAATTGTAGGTGTTCTAACAGAGAGAGCTCATTGCCATTTTAAATTTGCGTTGTTAATGATGCATTATTCTGTGCATCTTTTTATGTGCGTATTTGCCACCTGTATATCTTCTTTGGTGAAGAATCTGTTCAAATCTTTTGCCCATTTAAAAGTTGGATTGTTTGCTTTCTTATTATTGAGTTCTGATAATTTTTTAAAAAAGTATTTATTATATTGTGGTAACAACACTTAGCATGAGAACTACCCTTTTAACAAATTTTTAAATGTGCATTATTGGCTCTAAGTGCGATGTTGTACTGCAGATTGTGAGAGCGGATTTATCTTTCTTGACTGCAACTTTATGCTGTTGCCTGGTAACTCCCCATTTTCCCCTCTCTCAGCCTCTGATAACCACCATTCACTCTTTGATTCTGTCAATCTGGCTATTATCAAAATCTCATATTTGTCTTTCTGTGACTGGCTTATTTAGCTTAGCATAATGTCCTCAAGATTTATCAATGCTGTTGCGTATTACAGAATTCCTTCTTTTTCAAAGGCTGAATAGTATTCCACTGTCTGAATATGCCACTTTTTTTATTCCATTCATCTGTTGATAGATTTTTAGATTGTTTTCACATCTTAGCTATTGTGAATAGTGCTGCAATGAACACAGGAGTGTTAGTATCTCTTTGATATCCTGATTTTTTTCTCTCTCTTTCTTTTTTGAAACAGGGTCTTGTTCTGTCACCCAGGCTGGAGTGCAGTGGCACCATCATGGTTCACTGCAACCTTGACCTCCTGGGCTCAAATGATCCTCTCACCTCAGCCTCCCAAATAGCTGGGACTACGGGCTTCTGCCATCACACCTGGCTAATTTTTTTGTAGAAATAGGGTCTTGTTATGTTGCCTAGGCTGGTCTCAAACTCCTGGGCTCAAGTGATCCTCCTGCCTTATCCTCCCAAGTGTTGAGAGTACAGGCATGAACCACCATGCCTAGCCCTGATTTTAATACTTCTGGAAACATATCCAGAAGTAGGATTGTTGGCTCACATTATTATTATTGCTGTTATTATTATTATTATTTGAGACAGAGTCTCACTCTGTTGCCCAGGCAGGAGTGCAGTGGTGAAATCACAGTTCACTGCAGGCTTGAACTCCTGGGCTCAAGGGGTCCTCCTGCCTCAGCCTCCCAAGTAGCTAGGACTATAGGCATGTGCCACCATACCCAGCTGATTGCTGGATCATATGGCATTTCTATATTTAATTTTTTGAGGAACCTCCATACTATTTTCTACAGTGGATGTACCATTTTGGATTTCTACCAGCAGTGTGTAAGGATTCCAATTTCTCTACATCTTCCTTAACACTTACTGTGTTTTATTTTTTTGGTAATAGCCTTCTTAACAGATGTTAGGTAATATCTTATTATGGTTTTGATTTTTTTCTGATGATTAGTGGTGAGCAGTTTTTTCATATAGCTGTTGGCCATTTATAAGTCTTCTTTGGAGAAATGTCTATTCAAGTTTTAACCCACTATTTAAATTGAGTTATTAGTTTTTCGTTTTTTTTTTTTTTTTTTTTGAGACGGAGTCTCGCTCTGCCGCCCAGGCTGGAGTGCAGTGGCATGATCTCGGCTCACTGCAAGCTCCACCTCCAGGATTCACGCCATTCTCCTGCCTCAGCCTCCCGAGTAGCTGGGACTATAGGCGCCCGCCACCATGCCCGGTTAATTTTTGTATTTTTAGTAGAGACGGGGTTTCACCGTGTTAGCCAGGATGGTCTCAATCTCATAACCTTGTCATCCACCCGCCTCGGCCTCCCAGAGTGCTGGGATTACAGGCGTTGAGCCACTGCGCCTGGCCAGTTTTTTTTTTTTTTTTACTATTGAGTTGTAGAAGTTTCTTATATATTTTGGGTATTAACTCCTTATCAAATATATAGTTTGCTGACTATATATTTATTCTGTAGGTCACTTTTTCATTCTGTTGACTGTTTCCTTTGTGAATTTTGACAGTTCTTTATATATTCTGGATACAAGTTCTTATCAGATATATGATTTCCAAATATTTTCTCCAAGTACGTGATTTAAATTTTTATTTTCTTAACATTAACAGAAAGTCTTAATTTGGACAAAGTCCAATTAATCCATTTTTTTTCATTTATGGATTGTGGTTTTTTGGTGTTTTATCTAAGAAATCTTTGTCTAATTGGAAGATCACAAAGATTTTCTATGTGTTTTCTAGTAGTTTTACAGTTTCAGGTTTTCTATTTAGGTCTATGATCCATGTTGTATTAATTTATGTAGATGGTGTGAGATACTAATTGAAATTTTTGTTTTTATTTTTGGTAAATAGATATCCAAATGTTCTAGCACAATTTGTTGAAAGGTTATCTTTTCTCTGATGAATTATCTCTGACTTTTGTCAAAAATCAATTGACAATAATGCATGAATGAATATATTTCTGGATCCTCTATTCTGTTCCATTAATCTGTTTATTTCTCCATTTATTTAGGTTTTCTTTGAATTCTCTCAGTAATGTTTTATAATTTTCAGTGTACTGATCTTATACATGTTTGTCATATTTATCTCTAATTATTTCACATGTTTTGATGCTATTGTTAAATGATATGGCTTTTGAAACTTAAGCTTCATAACGTTTGTTGCTAGTATACAGAAATATGATTGATTTTTATATGGTGATTCCAAATCCTGCAATCTTGTTAAATTCCCTTATTAGTTTAAGTATTTTCTTGATAGACAATCTTTTTTTTTTTTTGTAAATATAGATGGTTTTATATCTTCTTTTCAAATCTGGCTGCCTTTTATTTATTTTTCTTGTCTTGTTACATTGGCTATACTTATAATCCTGAATAGAATTAGTGAGAGCAGACATCCTTGCCTTATTCTTGATCTTAGGAGGAAGGCATTCAGTCATTTACCACTCAGTTTGATGTTGGCTCTAGGTTTTAAATAGATGACCATTATTTGGTTGAGAAAGTTCCCTTCTATCCCGCACTTGCTGATAGTGTTCATCAGGAATGGATGTTATATAAGTTTTCTGCTACTATTGAGATGTTTTTCCTTTTTAGAGTGTTACATGTAAACTACAGTGAGTTTTTAATGTTAAATTAATCTTGTATTCCTGATTCAAGCCCCTATTTGGTTATGATACATTATCCATTTTATAAAGCAATTAACTTGATTTATTAAAATTTTGTTAAAAATATTTTCATCTATGTTCATGAAGGATATTAATCTTTTCTTTTGTTTCCTGTAATATCTCTGTCTGGCTTTGGTATCAGAGTAATACTAGCCTCTAGAATGATTTGGGAATTAGTCTCTTCTCTTCCATTTTCTGGAAGAGTTTGTGTAGATTTTGTATTATTCCTTCCTTAAATACTTGGCAGAATTCCATAGTGAAGGCATCTGGGCCTGGAGGTTTCTTTGTGGGAAAGTTTTCAACCAAAAATTCAATTTCTTTAACAGATATAAAGCTACTTTGCCGAGCGCGGTGGCTCACGCCTGTAATCCCAGCACTTTGGGAGGCCGAGGCGGACGGATCACGAGGTCAGGAGATCAAGACCATGCTGGCCAACCTGGTGAAACCCCGTCTCTACTAAAAATACAGAAAATTAGCTGGGTATGGTGGTGGGCACCTGTAGTCCCAGCTGCTCGGGAGGCTGAGGCAAGAGAATGGTGTGAACCTGGGAGGCGGTGCTTGCCGAGATTACATCACTGCACTCCAGCCTGGGGAACAGAGCAAGACTCATCTCAAAAAAAAAAAAAAAAAGAAAAAGAAAAGCTATTTTGGCTATTTATCTCCTCTTAAATAAGATTTTACAGTTTGTACCTTTTAATGAATTTGCACATTTAACTTAAGTCATCAAATTTACTGGCATCAAGTTCTTCATAATATTAACTTCTTATCTTTTTAAAATCTGTAGAATATGTAGTGATGTCACCTTTCTCATTCCTGACATTGGTAATTTGTGCCTTTTGCCTTTTTTCCTGATCAGTTAGGTTACAGGTTTATCAATTTTATTGACCTTCTCAAAGAATCAGTTTTTCTCTATTGTTTTTCTGCTTTCTATTTCATTTGATTTTCTTTTGAGATGCAGTCTTGCTCTGTTGCCCAGGCTGGAGTGCAGTGGCGTGATCTCAGCTCACTGCAACTTCCTCCTCCTGGGTTCAAGCAATTCTCCTGCCTCACCCTCCTGAGTAGCTGGGATTATAGGCAGGGGCCACCATGTTTGGCTAATTTCTTTGTACTTTTAGTAGAGACAGGGTTTTGCCATGTTGGCCAGGCTGGTCTCAAACTCCTGACCTCAAGTGATCTGCTGGCTTGGTCTCCTAAAGTGTTGGGATTACAGGCGTGAGTCACTGTGCCCGGCCTATTTCATTAATTGTCAATTTGACTTATTATTTCTTTTTTCTGCTTAGTTTGGTTTCATCTGCCCTCCTTTTTCTAGTTTCTTAAAGGGGTAGCTTAGGACATTAACTTGAAGCTTTTCTTCTTTTCCAATGTAGGTGTGTAGTGCTATAAATTTCCCACAGATTTTTTGTTTTCATTTTCATTCACTTAAAAATACTTTCTAATTTCTTTTTTAATTTCTTCTTTGGCCTAGATTTACATATTATAGATATTTAGAAAAGATCATAAAATTATTTTCATTAAAAAGGCAGGAATTGCTAAAAGATGGAATCATTGATATTCTCCAAAAAACAAAGGCTGGCAAACAATTTTAAAGGTCAGATATTGTTTAACACTTGAAATTCCAAAGGGAAAAAATATTCCCAATGAATGTTCTTTTTCCTATAGAGTAATTGCTGAAATAAAGGAACACAGGAAACAAGGCTTCTGCCAGTTGCCACTTACAAAAATATACAGAGGATCATAATCCAGAGACATGGCTAAGGCCTCAGGTGGTTTCATGCTCAAGATTGATGTCTTGCCAGAGAGCTGGGTTGTGGAGTCTTGTTTCGGAAGGGCTACGATGGTGGTGACTTCATCCTAACAAGGACCAAGGGCAGCACGTTAGTTCTGATGCCAGGATAAGAGGGAAAAGATGAGAGAGATTCTGGAAGGTGGGGGTGTGTTACCTCAGCTCCTTGCTTTAGGGCTCGGGCAAGCTTTTGAGGTCTGTAACTTGTTGAAGACTTGTGGACAGAGAATGGCTGATATCTCTTAATTTTGTACAGTTGAGGAACCTGAAGGTGAAAGAAGACTCAAAATCCTTAAAAACCTGTTACCATTTGGTGAGATCTACTTCTCCATAACAGCATTTCCGAGCTTCCTGGTGGTAAAAGTAAGACAAGAACCATGTTGCAGTCATCGGATTGTGGCTATTGTTAGTTTGAACCAGTCTGGATGGACTTTAGTGAGAATCCTGAGCCCTGATCTGGGTTTCAGCACACATGAGTGTTCATGATTACTCAACCATACTACATGGCTTAAGTGTAGAAGTACACCAAAATATTTTCATTTTCAAAAACAGAAGTGGTCATATGTCTCAAGAAAGGCTGACTAATTTTTTCTCACTTATCTTTTATTTTTTCTTGAAGTTTCTAATATATGTAGTTCAGATAGCTTAATATATGCACGATATAGGTATATCCACAGAGTAGAAATCCTGGTTTGCATAAGCCACACTATGAGAAAAGAATCTGGTGTACCTCCCATATGTCATCCAATAGCAGCAGAGTGTGCCACACGGTGTAATCTACCATAAAGCAAAACTATATAAAACACTGCAATTCAAATTCAAGAATATCTTGTTTACTTAATAAGAAACTCAATTAATTAATTCTATGTGACAGGTCTGACCTGCAGATTGAAGAAGGAATAACTCTGCTTGATTTGAACTTCTGAAGATTTAATTGGGACCAGTCCAAGGCCATCAGGAGCCTAAAATGTAAAGGAAAAAAAAAAAAAAGAACAGAGAATCACCACTGAGCAACAGTGGCTATGCTTCTGTTTCCATCACATTAATGACCAGTTCTGCTCTCAGAGCAGCTCCTCCTGCAACCACAGTTGCCACTTGATCTATAGGGCAGGAAGGCAGCCCTGATCACCCTCCTCCATGTCTCCCCGTGAATGTGAGTCTCTTTTATTTTCGGCGGTTGTGGAGGCTGCAATGTGTCACTCAGAGACTTCTTCAGGTTTAAGGACTCAGCCCCCAGCTGCCAGAAGTGTAGGGACAGAAACATCTCTTGGGGGCAGGGGAGCCCTCTTCAGGGGCTGCCTCATCTGAAGGGCACTGCCTCCGTCAGGGTCAAGCGCTCCTCCCAGGCAGCTCACCTCCATGGCGGGTTGAAGCCGTGGGAAACATGCTGCGTCCTCTCACCCTTTGCCAGCCTCAGAGTTCTCACAGGCCCACCTAACGCCTTTGTTGAGATGGACCCCGGTCCTACTTCTCTCTCCAACCAATCCTGTCCCCTCTGCCTGCCTTCCACAGGTGTGAACCCCCGAAGCACTACGTAATACACTTCCTGCATGCTAGTCTGTCTCAGACACCCCGAGGATCTGGATGGTGCCTGAATATGATGGGCACTCAAAAAACAGCATACATCCCCTAATCTAATACACCATCACTAAACTAATATGATGAAACATTAATATGCCACAATGATACCATTTCCCAATTTCTAGATGCTAAATGTAAGAAAAAGGCATCTTAGAATTGATGAAATACAGTATTTATGAAATAAATCAGTAGATTTTTTTTTTATAGACAGGAATGCTGAGCAAGCGGATGCACCAAGCGGACTTAATAGACATCTACAGAACTCTCCACCCCAAATCAACAGAATATACATTCTTCTCAGCACCACATCGCACTTATTCCAAAATTGACCACATAGTCGGAAGTAAAGCACTCCTCAGCAAATGCAAAAGAACAGAAATTATAACAAACTGTCTCTCAGACCACAGTGCAATTAGACTAGAACTCAGGACTAAGAAACTCAATCAAAACCACTCAACTACATGGAAACTGAACAACCTGCTCCTGAATGACTACTGGGTACATAATGAAATGAAGGCAGAAATAAAGATGTTCTTTGAAACCAATGAGAACAAAGATACTACATACCAGAATCTCTGGGACACATTTAAAGCAGTGTGTAGAGGGAAATTTATAGCACTAAATGCCCACAAGAGAAAGCTGGAAAGATCTAAAATGGACACCCTAACATCACAATTAAAAGAACTAGAGAAGCAAGAGCAAACACATTCAAAAGCTAGCAGAAGGCAAGAAATAACTAAGATCAGAGCAGAACTGAAGGTGATAGAGACACAAAAAACCCTCCAAAAAATCAATGAATCCAGGAGCTGGTTTTCTGAAAAGATCAACAAAATTGATAGACCGCTAGCAAGACTAATAAAGAAGAAAAGAGAGAAGAATCAAATAGACACAATAAAAAATGATAAAGGGGATATCACCACCGACCCCACAGAAATACAAACTACCATCAGAGAATACTATAAACACCTCTATGCAAATAAACTAGAAAACCTAGAAGAAATGGATACTTTCCTGGACACTTACACTCTTCGAAGACTAAACCAGGAAGAAGTTGAATCCCTGAATAGACCAATAGCAGGCTCTGAAATTGAGGCAATAATTAATAGCCTACCCACCAAAAAAGTCCAGGACCAGACGGATTCACAGCCGAATTCTACCAGAGGTACAAGGAGGAGTTGGTACCATTCCTTCTGAAACTATTCCAATCAATAGAAAAAGAGGGAATCCTCCCTAAGTCATTTTACAAGGCCAACATCATCCTGATACCAAAGCCTGACAGAGATACAACAAAAAAAGAGAATTTTAGACCAATATCCCTGATGAACATCGATGCAAAAATCCTCAATAAAATACTGGCAAACTGAATTCAGCAGCACATCAAAAAGCTTATTCACCATGATCAAGTGGGCTTCATCCCTGGGATGCAAGGCTGGTTCAATATACACAAATCAATAAACGTAATCCAGCATATAAACAGAACCAAAGACAAAAACCACATGATTATCTCAATAGATGCAGAAAAGGCCTTTGACAAAATTCAACAGCCCTTCATGCTAAAAACGCTCAATAAATTTGGTATTGATGGAATGTATCTCAAAATAATAACAGCTATTTATGACAAACCCACAGCCAATATCATACTGAATGGGCAAAAACTGGAAGCATTCCTTTCGAAAACTGGCATAAGACAGAGATGCCCTCTCTCACCACTCCTATTCAACATAGTGTTGGAAGTTCTGGCTAGGGAAATTATGCAAGAGAAAGAAATAAAGGGTATTCAGTTAGGAAAGCAAGAAGTCAAATTGTCCCTGTTTGCAGATGACATGACTGTGTATTTAGAAAACCCCATTGTCTCAGCCCCAAATCTCCTTAATCTGATAAGCAACTTCAGCAAAGTCTCAGGATACAAAATTAATGTGCAAAAATCACAAGCATTCTTATACACCAGTAACAGACAAGCAGAGAGCCAAATCATGAATGAACTCCCATTCCCAATGGCTTCAAAGAGAATAAAATACCTAGGAATCCAGCTTACAAGGGATGTAAAGGACCTCTTCAAGGAGAACTACAAACCACTGCTCAGTGAAATAAAAGAGGACACAAACAAATGGAAGAACATTCCATGCTCACAGATAGGAAGAATCAATATTGTGAAAATGGCCATACTGCCCAAGGTAATTTATAGATTCAATGCCATCCCCATTAAGCTACCAATGACTTTCTTCATAGAATTGGAAAAAAACTGCTTTAAAGTTCATATGGAACCAAAAAACACCCCGCATTGCCAAGACAATCCTAAGCAAAAAGAACAAAGCTGGAGGCATCACGCTACCTGACTTCAAACTATACTACAAGGCTACAGTAACCAAAACAGAATGGTACTGGTACCAAAACAGAGATATAGACCAATGGAACAGAACAGAGCTCTCAGAAATAATACCACACATCCACAGCCATCTGATCTTTGACAAACCTGACAAAAAGAAGAAATGGGGAAAGGGTTCCCTATTTAATAAATGGTGCTGGGAAAATTGGTTAGCCATAAGTAGAAAGCTGAAACTGGATCCTTTCCTTACTCCTTATACAAAAATTAATTCAAGATGGATTAGAGACTTAAATGTTAGACCTAATACCATAAAAACCCTAGAAGAAAACCTAGGTAATACCATTCAGGACATAGGCAAGGGCGAGGACTTCATGTCTACAACACCAAAAGCAACAGCAACAAAAGCCAAAATTGACAAATGGGATCTAATTAAACTAAAGAGCTTCTGCACAGCAAAAGAAACTACCATCAGAGTGAACAGGCAACCTACAGAATGGGAGAAAATTTTTGCAATCTACTCATCTGACAAAGGGTTAATATCCAGAACCTATGAAGAACTCAATCAAATTTACAAGAAAAAAACAAACAACCCCATCAAAAAGTGGGCAAAGCATATGAACAGACACTTCTCAAAAGAAGACATTCATACAGCCAACAGACACATGAGAAAATGGTCATCATCACTGGCCATCAGAGAAATGCAAATCAAAACCACAATGAGATACCATCTCACACCAGTTAGAATGGCAATCATTAAAAAATCAGGAAACAACAGGTGCTGGAGAGGATGTGGAGAAATAGGAACACTTTTACACTGTTGGTGGGACTGTAAACTAGTTCAACCATTGTGGAAAACAGTGTGGCAATTCCTCAAGGATCTAGAACTAGAAATACCATTTGACTCAGCCATCCCATTACTGGGGATATACCCAAAGGATTATAAGTCATGCTGCTATAAAGACACATGCACATGTATGTTTATTGTGGTGCTATTCACAATAGCAAAGACTTGGAATCAACCCAAATGTCCATTAGTGACAGACTGGATTAAGAAAATGTGGCACATATACACCATGGAATACTATGCAGCCATAAAAAAGGATGAGTTCATGTCCTTTGTAGGGACATGGATGCAGCTGGAAACCATCATTCTCAGCAAACTATCGCAAGAACAGAAAACCAAATACCACATGTTTTCATTCATAGGTGGGAATTGAACAATGAGATCACTTGGACACAGGAAGGGGATCATCACACACCGGGGCCTATTGTGGGGAGGGGCTGGGGGGAGGGATAGCATTAGGCGATATACCTAATGTAAATGACGAGTTAGTGGGTGCAGCACACCAACATGGCACATGTATACATATGTAACAAACCTGCACATTGTGCACATGTACCCTAGAACTTAAAGTATAATAAAAAAAGAAAGAAAAAGAAAGAAAAATGGTAAACCTATCATGTAGATTTGTTGAAGATTAAATGAGGTGATATACCGGAAGGACTTAAGACACTGCCTGACGTATAGTAAATACAACATAAGGGTTAACTCTTACTTTTTCAATAAGGCACCATTGTGCCCATAAGGGAAGAAGGATGAGCCATTACACTTCCTGCTACCCCAAGAGAGAAAGATACACACACACACACACACATGCACACCCCAGAGAGAGAGAGAGAAAAAGAGAGAGAAGTGGATTGTGAGTCTGATGGGTTAGATTGTCAGTTTCTGGGACCACATTCCCTTCTTATGAGGTCAGGCCCAGACTTGAGGGCTGCCCTTCCCTGACTTCTACCATTTGCCCAGGCAGCAGAAGGGCCCAGCTGAGCAGAGCCTGCCTCCCTGGGCCAGGTGGGGCCCTCTGGGTTCCTCTCTCTGCCCTTCTGCACTCAGGCCCAGTTCCAGGGCAGTTGGGCAGGGTCAGTGCTCATGCTGCATTTCAGGCTGGGAAGGACCAGCCCAGGTTACCAGGGAGCTCTGTGCAGGTGTATCAGGAGCAAGGCAGCTAGCAGGAGATGATCCCTGGTTTTCCACTGGTAATACTCTCCTGGTCTTCCTTTGGAGCCTCTGGGAGGAAGTGAAGGGACTGAGATGGAAGGGCTTGCCTTGTATCTGCCCAACACGATCATGATCATGTCCAGTCCCCGCCACCAAGTCTGACAGCACTTACCAACTCGTTAGAGTCCTGGGGCGAGCTGCAGTCTGGGAAAGCAAAGGGCAGGACCTCATTGGGCGACACAGAGAACCGGCTGGTATAATCATCCTGACTGATCCGCCTCAGGAAGAATTTGAAGAAATTCGCCTCTATGGGTGAAAAAAACAGCACTTTTAGGGGGTACTAAAGGTATTTTCATGGGAAATCACCACATATATTTGCATATTTTCCATATACCAATTAGTGGGTGTGTGCGTGTTTATATATATATATATTTCCACTTTTAGTGTCCCATTGGTTCCTTACCTCAACCTCCTTTCCGGTTAAAAAGTTTATCTTTATTTCCAGAAAATTATAATTCACAATTAAAATATCTGATGAATTAAGGAAAGAAAAAGATTAAAGAAGTAAATGAAGACATTTTCTATACACCACCATAGAATTCACAAGTAAATTTTACAATTTTTCAGAAGAGTTTCTTTATTAATAAACTTCAACACCAGAGATAAAAATAATATAGGAGGAAGAAAGAGAATCATTAAAATGTTATACAATGTTTTGAAAAACAAAATACACATTTGGGTCTCAGTGGAGTGGCAGATGGGAGTGTGGTTGTGCCTAGGGAGGACGGGGAAGCCTGAGCCAGGCTCAGAGGCTCAGGCAGGGAAGGGAGGAAGAGTCTGGAAAGATCCGGGCCTGATTGTGGGCTGGCATACAAACTGTGGCTTGGGAATATATGTCTTGGGAGAAGATGGTGATATGGTGTTAGGGCTCCCAGAAGCTACCGAGAGTTGGCCTCCAACAGTCCCAGCCAAGCTGGGCATCAGAGGATTGGAATTTCTTTCTTTTTTTGTTTTTTTAAAGACAGGGTGTTGCTCTATCACCTGGGCTTGAGTGCAGTGGTGCGATCGCAGCTTACTATAACCTTGAGCTCCTGGGCTTAGCTTATCCTCCCACCTCAGTTTCCTGAGTAGCTGGGACTACAGGCATATGCCACTAGTCCTGAATAATTTTTAATTATCCAGGGGTCTCAGTATGTTGCCCAGGCTTGTCTTGAACTCCTGGGCTCAAGTGATCCTCCCACCTTGGACTCTCAAAGAGTTGGGATTACAGGCATGAGCTACAGTGGCCACGGTGGCCAGGATGGAAATTTCCTTAACTTAAGGAAAGACAATACAAGATTAAAGGGCTTAATGTGCAAATGGCAGGTTGAGAAAATACCAAATTCAGCCAGTCAATCAGCAAGTATAAATGATGACTACTCTAGTCTCTGGAGACAAGAGGAAGCAGAGGGCACAAAACAGGAGGTCGAGCCACAGCCAAACTTCACAGACATTACAACTTGGTTTGGGATTGGGTGACCTTGTTCATTACCAAGTGGGTAGGAATTTCAGCCAAACCTGGCATGGAGATCCACTTTATATCATGAGATAGGCTGAATAATGGCACTTAGAGGTGTCCACATCCCATTCCCAGGGGCCTGTGAATGTGTTATCTTCCATGGTAAAAGGCATTCTGCAGATGGGGCTGTGTGATGGGGGATTATTCTGCACTAGACAGGTAGGCCTTATGTAATCAGAGTATGCATAGGAAGGAAACGGGGGAGTCAGACTCACACAGGGAGATGTGAGGACAGAAGCAAGAGGTTAGGGTCATGTGGGGAAGGGGCCATGAGCCAAGGAATACAGGTGGACTCCAGGAGCTGGAAAAGGCAAGCACTTGCAAGCCCCCGGGGGGACTGCAGCCCTATCAACACCTTGGTTTTAGACTTCTGACCTCCAGAATTGTGAGATGATAAATTTGCCTTGTTTTAAGCCATTAAGTTTAAAAGGCTTAATGTGTAAGTGCTGGGTTGAGAAAATACCAGATACAGCCAGTCAATCAGCAAGTATAAATGATGATGACCCTAGTCTCTGGTAACAAGAGGAAGCAGAGGGCACAAGCAATTTGTTATAGCAGGGATAGGAAACTAATATGTGTGACTGGTGAAAATTTTTTATTTGCATAGGGCTAACTTCATTCCAAGGAAAGTTCACGCTCAGAGGCATGATCAGTCTTGGCATCTCTGTGCTTTGCAGCCATACTTCACCTTGTGCCATCGATTGTTTTGCTTGGCCGATCTTTCTCAGTACACTCTCTTTGTCCATTTCACGAACAGCACTCAGCATATTGAATAATCGTCCCTGAATCATGACCTGAAATTGGAGTGGATCATGATTTCAAATTATTAATCAACACATGCTCATTTTGGCATTCAACCTAATTCACTTTCCCCAATCACACTAAGAGCTGAGACTGCCATTGTAAGTCAGAGTTCACAGGGAGTGAGTGTGGCATGTTACTCTCCCTAGACTGCAGTCACAGAGACTTCAAAGTCTGGGCAATACTGAATTGCCTGAATACAAAAAAGACCAAGTTGTCATCTGGCCTTATCTCACTCAATTTATGAGCCTTGATTTTCTCATATTTCCAGTGTGGAAAGAATGGCTAGTTCTTTGTTGTTTCTTCTGGATATATCTGAATAGTAATGCTACCACTGTGCTATTTTCAGAGTTGAAAGACAAATGGCACAGGTGATTCTGCACCAATAGCACTGTGGGTTACAGGCAACGGTAACTGCATACCAATGGGCTTTGCCTTCAGAGCAGATGCTACTGCAGGTGAGTGGTACCTGAGCCCAGAGCTGTGGTTGAGGGGATTGTTCATTCTATAATTTACATCACTTTCCATTCTGTAAGCAGTTCTTTTTGTTGTTGTTGTTGTTTTTAAATATATACTGTAAGTTCTGGGATACATGTGCAGAACATGCAGGTTTGTTACATAAATATACACGGCCATGGTAGTTTGCTACATCCATCAACCCACTATCTATACTAGGTATTTCTCCTAATGATATCCCGCCCCTAGTCCCCCACCCTCCAACAGGTCCTGGTGTGTGATGTTCCCCCTCCCTGTGTCCATGTGTTCTCATTGTTCAACTCCCACTTATGAGGGAAAACATGTGGTGTTCGGTTTTCTGTTCTTGTGATAGTTTGCTGAGAATGATGATTTCCAGCTTCATCCATGTCCCTGCAAAGGACATGAACTCATCCTTTTTTATGACTGCATAGTATTCCATAGGGTATATGTGCCACATTTTCTTTATCTAGTCTGTCACTGATGGACATTTGGGGTTGGTTCCAGGTCATTGCTATTGTGAACAGTGCTTCAGTAAATTTACATGTGAATGTGTCTGTATAGTAGAATGATTTATAATCCTTTGGGTATATACCCAGTAATGGGATTGCTGAGTCAAATGGTATTTCTGGTTCTAGATCCTTGAGGAATTGCCACACTGTTTTCCACAATGGTTGAACTAATTTACACTCCCACCAGCAGTGTAAAAGCATTCCTATTTCTCCACATCCTCTCCAGCATCTGTTGTTTCCTGACTTTTTAGTGACCACCATTCTAACTGGCATGAGATGGTATCTCACTGTGGTTTTGATTTGCATTTCCCTAATGACCAGTGATGATGAGCTGTTTTTCATGTTTGTTGGCCACATAAATGTCGTCTTTTGAGAAGTGTCCCTTCATATATTTCACCCATTTTTTGATGGGGTTGTTTGTTTTGTTCTTATAAATTTGTTTGCGTTCCTTGTGGATTCTAGATATTAACCTTTTGTCAGATAGATAGATTGCAAAAATCTTCTCCCATTCTGTAGGTTGTCTGTTCACTCCGATGATAGTTTCTTTTGCTGTGCAGAAGCTCTTTAGTTTAATTAGATCCCATTTGTCAATTTTGTCTTTTGTTGCCATTGCTTTTGGTGTTTTAGTCATGAAGTCTTTGCCCATGCCTAGGTCCTGAATGGTACTGCCTAGGTTTTCTTCTAGGGTTTTTGTGGTTCTAGGTCTTACGTTTAAGTCTTTAATCCATCTTGAATTAATTTTTGTATAAGGTGTTAAGGAAGGGGTCCAGTTTCAGTTTTCTGCATATGGCTAGCCAGTTTTCCCAACACCATTTATTAAACAGAGAATCCTTTCCCCATTGCTTGTTTTTGTCAGGTTTGTCAAAGATCAGATGGTGGTAGATCTGTGGCATAATTTCTGAGGCCTCTGTTCTGTTCCATTGGTTTATATATGTGTTTTGGTACCAGTATCATGCTATTTTGGTTACTGTAGCCTTGTAGTATAGTTTGAAGTCAGGTAGCGTGATGCCTCCAGCTTTGTTCTTTTTGCTTAGGATTGTCTTGGCAATGTGGGGTGTTTTTTGGTTCCATATGAAATTTAAAGTAGTTTTTTTCTAATTCTGGGAAGAAAGTCAATGGTAGCTTGATGGGAATAACACTGAATCTATAAATTACTTTGGGCAGTATGGCTATTTTCACAATATTGACTTTTCCTATCCATGAGCATGGAATGTTCTTCCATTTGTTTGTGTCCTCTGATTTCACTGAGCAGTGGTTTGTAGTTCTCCTTGAAGAGGTCCTTTACATCCCTTGTAAGTTGGATTCCTAGGTATTTGATTCTCTTTGAAGCAATTGTGAATGGGAGTTCATTCCTGATTTGGCTCTCTGTTTGTCTGTTACTGGTGTATAGAAATGCTTGTGATTTTTGCACATTGATTTTGTATCCTGAGACTTCGCTGAAGTTGCTTATCAGATTAAGGAGATTTGGGGCTGAGACAATGGGGTTTTCTGAATATAAAATCATGTCATCTGCAAACACGGACAATTTGACTTCTTCTTTTCCTAACTGAATATCCTTTATTTCTTTCTCTTGCCTGATTGCCCTCTCCAGAACTTCCAACACTATGTTGAATAGGAGTGGTGAGAGAGGGCATCCCTGTCTTCTGCCAGTTTTCAAAGGAAATGCTTCCAGTTTTTGCCCATTCAGTATGATATTGGCTGTGGGTTTGTGTTGGGAGCAAGTCCCCCAAAATCTGGCCATAAACTGGCCCCAAAACTGGCCATAAACAAAATCTCTGCAGCACTGTGACATGTTCCTAATGGCCCTAACACCCAAGCTTGAAGGTTGTGGGTTTACAGGAATGAGGGCAAGGAACACCTGGCCTGCCCAGGGTGGAAAACTGCTTAAAGGCATTCTTAGGCCACAAACACTAGCATGAGAGATTTATGCCTTAAGGGCATGTTCCTGCTGCAGTTAACTAGCCCAACCTATTCCTTTAATTTGGCCCATCCCTTCATTTCCCATAAGGGATACTTTTAGTTAATTTAATATCTATAGAGACAATGCTAATGACTGGTTTGCTGTTAATAAATATGTGGGTAAATCTCTGTTCAGGACTCTCAGCTCTGAAGGCTGTGAGACCACTGATTTCCCACTTCACACCTCTATATTTCTGTATGTGTGTCTTTAATTCCTCTAGTGCCGCTGGGTTAGAGTCTCCCTGACTGAGCTGGTCTTGGCAGGTTTGTCATATATAGCTCTTATTATTTTGAGATATGTTCCATCAATACCGAATTTATTGAGAGTTTTTAGCATGAAGGGGTGTTGAATTTTATCAAAGGCCCTTTCTGCATCTATTAAGATAATCATGTATTTTTTGTCATTGGTTCTGTTTATGTGATGGATTATGTGTATTGACTTGTGTATGTTGAACCAGCCTTGCATCCCAGGGATGAAGCTGACTTGATTGTGATGGATAACCTTTTTGATGTGCTCCTGGATTCGGCTTGCCAGTATTTTATTGAGAATTTTTGCATCAATATTCATTAGGGATATTGGCCTGAAATTTTCTTTTTTTGTTGTGTCTCTGTCAGGTTTTGGGTATCAGGATGATGCTGGCCTCACAAAATGAGTCAGGGAGGACTCCTTCTTTTTCTATGATTTGGAATAGCTTCAGAAGGAATGGTACCAGCTCCTCTGTGTAACTCTGGCAGAGTGTGGCTGTGAATCTGTCTGGTCCTGGGCTTTTTTTTGGTTGGTAGGCTATTACTGTCTCGATTTCAGAACTTGTTATTGGTCTATTCAGGGATTCGGTTTCTTCCAGATTTAGTCCTGGGAGGGTGTATGTGTCCAGGAATTTATCCATTTCTTCTAGATTTTCTAGTTTATTTGAATAGGATTGTTTATAGTATTTTCTGATGTAGTTTGTATTTCTGTGGGATCAGTGGTAATATCCCCTTTATTATTTTTTATTGTGTCTATTTGATTCTTCTCTCTTTTCTTCTTTATTACTTTGGCTAGCAGTCTACCTATTTTATTAACCTTTTCAAAAAACCAGCTCCTGGATTCATTGATTTTTTGAAGGGTTTTTTTGTGTCTCTATCTCCTTCCGTTCTGCTCTGATCTTAGTTATTTATTTGTCTTCTGCTAGCTTCTCTAGTTCTTTTAATTGTGATGTTAGGGTGTCAATTTCAGTTTTTTCCTGCTTTCTCCTGTGGTCATTTAGTGCTATAAATTCCCCTCTAAACACCACTTCAGTTGTGTCCCAGAGATTTTGGTATGTTGTGTCTTTGTTCTCTTTGGTTTCAAATAACTTATTTATTTCTGCCTTAATTTCGTTATTTACCTAGTAGTCATTCAGGAGCAGATTGTTCGGTTTCCATGTAGTTGTGCGGTTTTGAGTGAGTTTCTTAATCTTGAGTTCTAATTTGATTGCACTGTGGTCTGAGAGACTATCATGGGTTCCATTCTTTTGCATTTGCTGAGGAGTGTTTTATTCCCAATTATGTGGCCAATTTTAGAATAAGTGTGATGTAGTGCTGAGAAGAATGTGTATTCTGTTGATTTGGGGTGGAGAGTTCTGTAGATGTTTATTAGGTCCACTTGGTCCAGAGCTGAGGTCAAGTCCTGAATATCCTTATTTTCTGTCATTGATCTTTCTAATATTGAAAGTGGGGCGTTAAAGTCTCCCATTATTATTGTGTGGGAGTCTGAGTCACTCTGTAGGTCTCTGAGAATATGAATCTGGGTGCTCCTGTATTGGGTGCATATATATTTAAGACAGTTAACTCTTCTTGTTGTGTTGATTGCTTTACCATGCCCTTCTTTGTCTTTTTTGATCTTTGTTGGTTTAAAGTCTGTTTTATCAGAGCCTAGGATTGTAACCCCTGCTTTTTTTTTTGACAGAGTTTCACTCTTCTTGCCCAGGCTGGAGTGTGATGGCATGATCTCGGCTCACCACAATCTCTGCCTCCTGGGTTCAAGCGATTTTCTTGCCTCAGCCTCCTGAGTAGCTGGGATTACAGGCATGCACAAGCACACTCAGCTAAGTTTTGAATTTTTAATACAGACGGGGTTTCTTCATGTTGGTCAGGCTGGTCTCGAACTCTCCACCTCAGGTAATCCACCTGCCTTGACCTCCCAGTGTGCTGGCATTACAGGCATGAACCACCGTGCCACCACGCCCAGCCAACCCCTGCTTTTTTTTTTTTTTTAACTTTCCATTTGCTTGGTAAATATTCCTCCATCCCTTTATTTTGAGCCTATGTGTGTCACTGCATGTGAGATGGGTCTCCTGAATACAGCACACTGATGGATCTTGACTCTCTATCCAATTTGCCAGTCTGTATCTTTTGATTGGGGCACTTATCCCATTTAGATTTAAGGTTAATACTGTTATGTGTGAATTGGATCTTGTCATTATGATGCTAGCTGGTTGTTTTGCCCATTAATTGATGCAGTTTCTTCATAGTGTTGATGGTCTTTACAATGTGGTATGTTTTTGCAGTGGCTGTTACCAGTTTTTCCTTTCCAAATTTAGTGCTTCCTTCAGGAGCTCTTGTAAGGCAGGCCTGGTGGTGACAAAATCTCTAAGCATTTGCTTATCTGTAAAGAATTTTATTTCTCCTTCACTTATGAAGCTTAGTTTGGCTGGATATGAAATTCTGGGTTGAAAATGCTTTTCTTTAAGAATGTTGAATATTGGCCCCCACTCTCTTCTGTCTTGTAGGGTTTCTGCCAAGAGATCCTCTGTTAGTCTGATGGGCTTCCCTTTGTGGGTAACCCAACCTTTCTCTCTGGCTGCCCTTAACATTTTTTCCTTCATTTCAACCTTGGTGAATCTGATGATTATGAGTCTTGGGGTTGCTTTTCTCGAGGAGTATCTTTGTGGTGTTCTCTGTATTTCCTGAATTTGAATACTGGCCTGTCTTGCTAGGTTGGGGAAGTTCTCCTGGATAATATCCTGAAAAGTGTTTTCCAATTTGGTTCCATTCTCCCTGTCACTTTCAGGTACACCAATCAAACATAGGTTTGGTCTTTTCCTATAGTCTCACATTTCTTGGGGGCTTTGTGCATTCCTTTTCATTCTTTTTTCTGTAATCTTGTCTTCACGCGTTATTTTATTAAGTTGATCTTCAATCTCTGATATCCTTTCTTCTGTTTGATTGATTCAGCTCTTGATGCTTGTGTGTCCTTCACGAAGTTCTCGTGCCGTGTTTTTCAGCTCTATCAGGTTATTTATGTTCTTTTCTAAACCGGTTATTCTAATTAGCAATTCCTCTAACCTTTTCTCAAGGTTCTTAAGCTTTCTTTCATTGAGTTGGTGCATGCTCCTTTAGCTTGGAAGAGTTTGTTATTACCCACCTGCTAGGCCTAATTCTGTCAATTTGTCAAACTCATTCTCCACCCTGTTTTATTCCCTTGCTGTCGAGGATTTGTGATCCTTTGGAGAAGAGGCATTCTGGTTTTTGGAATTTTCAGCCTTGTTGCACTGGTTTTTCCTCATCTTTGTGGATTTATCTATCTTTGGTCTTGGATGCTGGTGACCTTTGGATGGGGTTATTGTTTGGACGTCCTTTATGTTGATGTTGATGCTATTCCTTTCTGTACATTAGTTTCCCTTCTAACAGTCAGGTCCCTCTGCTGCAGGTCTGCTGGAGTTTGCTTGAGGTCCACTCCAGACCCTGTTTGCCTGGGTATCACCAGAAGAGGCTGCAGAACAGCAAAGATTGCTGCCTGTTCCTTCCTCTGGAAGCTTCATCCCAGAGAGGCACCTGCCAAATGCCAGCTGGAGCTCTCCCATATGAGGTGTCTGTCAACCCCTGCTGGGAGGTGTCTCCCAGTCAGGAGGCACAGGGGTCAGGGACCCACTTGAGGAGGCAGTCTGTCCCTTAGTAGAGCTTGAGCACTGTGCTGGGAGATTCGCTGCTCTCTTCAGAGTCAGCAAGCAGGAATATTTAAGGCCACTGAAGCTGCACCAAAGCCACCCCTTTCCCCAGGTGCTCCATCCCAGGGAAATGGGAGTTTTATCTATAAGCCCCTGACTGGGGCTGCTGCCTTTCTTTCAAAGATGCCCTGCCCAGAGAGGAGGAATCTAGAGAGGTAGTCTGGCTACTGTGGTTTTGCCGAGCTACAGTGGGCTCCGCCTGTTTTGAACTTCCTGGCGCCTTTGTTTACACTGTGAGGGGAAAACCGCCTACTGAAGCCTCAGTAATGGCAGAGGCCCCTCCCCCCACCAAACTTGAGCATCCCAGGTCGACTTCAGACTGCTGTGCTGGCAGCGAGAATTTCAAGTCAATGGATCTTAGCTTGCTGGGCTCCATGGGGGTGGGATTCACTGAGCTAGACCACTTGGCTCCCTGGCTTCAGCCCTGTTTCCCAGAGAGTGAATGGTTCTGTCTCACTGGCATTCTAGGCGCCACTGGGGTATGAAAAAAAACTCCTGCAGCTGGATCGGTGTCTGCCCAAACGGCACCCAGTTTTGTGCTTGAAACCCAGGGCTCTGGTGGTACAGGCACCCAAGAGAATCTCCTGGTCTGTGGGTTGCGAAGATCATGGGAAAAGTGCAGTATCTGGACTGGAGTGCACCATTCCTCATGGCACAGTCCCTCACGCCTTCCCTTGGCTAGAGGAAGGAGTTCCCCAACCCCTTGCATTTCCTGGGTGAGGTGATGCCCCACCCTGCTTTGGCTTGCCCTCCATGGGCTGCACCCACTGTCTAAACAGTCCCAATGAGATGGGCCGGGTACCTCAGTTGGAAATGCAGAAATCACCTGTCTTCTGCATTGGTCTCACTGGGAACTGCAGATAGGAGCTGTTCCTATTTGGCCATATTGCCAGCCCAAATGGTTCTTTTATTTAACACATATTATAAAGTGGTTACTCAGTGCCCTGTCCTGTGCAAGGCACTGGAGATACAGTGAGGAGCAAATAAATGTACTGCCCACAAGGAGCTGATATTCCAAGTGTGTGTAGGAGGTGAAGTGGGATGACAATAAACACTAAGAGAAAAAAACAAGATAAATACCCTGGAGAAAATAAGAAGGTAATGTCTGAGGCCATGACTGGAGGGGCTGGAGGTGGGATGCCTGCCCACTTATGCAAGGATAATGAGGGAAGGCCTCTGCAGAGGTGAGATTTGATGCAAGGCTTGAATGGTGAGAGGACAGCAATGGAAAGATGTTGGCAAGAGAGTTCTGAGAGAGGAGACAGCCAGTGTAGAGGTCCCGGTGCTGAAACAAAGGAGACATGTTTAAAGGACAGAGAAATCCACTGTGACCTGGCAGCCTTGATACAAATTGTGTATTTTATTTCAACTGTTATAGAACATCTTTGGAGGGTTTCAGCAGGGGAGAGACACTGTCATCTTTTAGCTTTGCGAACACAACTCTGGCTGCCATGTGGCACTGGATGTAGGGAACCTGTGGCCATGGTCCAGGTGAGAGATGCTGGGAGCCCGGTCTGAGGCTGTAGTTGAGGAAATTAGGCAAGGCATCAGGCTGGGGACACACTGGCACATAGAACTGACGGGGTTTGCTGTGGCATTTGAGGAACAGGCTGAGCCATCACTCAGAACAAAGCCCGTCATTGCTGATACCGTTTTTCAGGCTGGAGAGCTTGATGCAGAAGGACCAAGGTGGTCCCATTAGCAACACGCCAGCCTGGCCAGTCTCTTGCAGTTGTTTTCCTATTGTTAATGGCTGTGCTTTCTTCCCTGGGAGCACAGCTTTGTTCTGCCTCTTCTTACCACTGTGTTCCCTGCCCTGAGCATGTTGTGGTGGCCTCTGCTTGCACATATGAAGAGACCACCCAGGGAAAGCCTCACCAGGGACACAGGCTCTTGGGCCTTGGAGGCTGGTGAATAGGTCTCCAAGGCAGTGAGCTCTGCCTCCCTCTACCTAGACTGTCACCAGTCCAAGCTGAGAAGACTGCCTGAAAGACAAGCTGTAACAAACATTTGAAGTCCCTTATACATATTCATTCATTTGATCCTCACAACAGCCCTTTGAGACAGGTCTCATTATTCTCCTCAGTGTTCAGGTGAGGAAACTAAGGCACAGTGGTTATATAACTTGTCCAGGATCAGAAGGTACAAGGAAGCAGCACCAGGAGTTAGTGCAGGCAGTCTGCTCCATAGCCTGGGCTTTATCCACCGCTCTCCCTGGCTTCAAGTGTGGCCCCTGCCCACCAGGTAAGCCACACACAAGTGACAGAGATGAGAGATTTACAGCAGCACAAGAAGCACACAGCACTGAGGAGACCCCTAAATATTAAAGTGCATAAGGACAGCCTCTTTTAGGAAAAGTGGACTCAGGCTGGCCCAAAGGACAGGTGCAGTCCCATGGAGCACAGCTAGGGAGGCACTACAGTCAGAACTGAGAGCAGATTCACAGGGTGGTAGCAGGGAATGAGTACCATGTGTGTGGCAGACCAGACGGGACAATGAGAGGACAGCGGCTGCTAGAGGGGTGTGGCTGTGGGCAGACCAGGGTCACATGACACCCTTTACTAGCATGTGAGGCTCAGAAGTCTTTGTTTTATCCTGATAACAGGAAGCCACTGGAGGACCAGCATGAAGGTGAGGAAGCCACAGAAGGGAAATGAAACCTCTGAAAGGCACATATTAAGCCTGGATGCTAGAGGCACGATCCCTCAGACATTCTCAATTGTTCTCCCTAGAAGTAACTGATCAATATCCCACTGTTACTCATAATAGCCAAAAGGTGAGAAAAACTGAAACTTCCATCAACTGATGAATGGATAAAGAAAATGTGGTCTATTCATACAATGGAATATTAGTCAGCCATAGAAAGAAAGAAGTATTGATACATGCTAAAATATGTACAAGCCTAGGAAATAAGTTATATGAAAGAAGCAGTTCCCAAAAGCCATGTATTGAATGTTTAAAGTTATGGATACGGTAATTATCTTGATTGGATCCTTATACAATGTATACATGCATTGAAACATTACACTGTGTCCCATACATATGTACAACTATTAGTGTCAATTATAAATATGTAAGTTGATTTTTTAAAAGGCCGCACATTGTATGATTTCATTTATATGAAATGTCCAGAAAAGGCAAATCCGTAGAGACAGAAAGTAGATTACTGGTTGCCAGGGGCTGTGGGGAGGAGGGAGTGAAGAGTGACTGAAAATGGGCACAAAGTTTCCTTTTGAGGTGATAAAAATGTTCTAAAATTAGATAGGGGTGATGGCTGCCCAGCTCTATAAATATACTAAAAATGACTAACTTGTACATTTTACAAGGGTGAATTTTACGGTATGTAAATTGTATCTCAATAAAGATGTTATCAAACCACGATTGCTTGATTTCCTTATGCTGATGAGTAAACAAATCAACATTTCCAGCTGGTGCTGAGACTTACCTTGCGTGCTACTTGTTGAAACCGTTTTTGTGCCCTGGACCTGCTGAGCCAAGTGTTATTAATGAGTGGATCAAAAGTAGGATGAAATTCCTTGATTTTCTGTGAATATAAAATATAGGCACATCTTACATTTAACTTTTAACTCCTGTCATAAACATTTAATAGAAACATTTTAGAGTTTGATCCCAAATCAAGTTGTTATTTGTTGTATTGCTTAGTGAGCATTTATTTATTAAGCACTTTTAGTGTACACAGCATCATAAGGAACACTTCTGGAGTTGGGGGCCAGAAGTGGAAGACAAGATTAGCGTTTTAAGAAACTTACAGTCTAGTTAGGAACGCTCAAGCAAACACACGTGACTTTGAGGAAGAATAAAGTCACCAAACCCATGTGGTGGTGCTGACAGTGCATCCAGAATTGAAAGGCGTGGGCTGTGAGATCCCCTGGCTGGGAAGAAGGACTACTTTACCCAGCCCTGCATGCCCAGCACTGACACACGTATCATCCCACATGTGCCTGCATGTCCCAGGCACCAGTGTATCTAAGTTAGTAAATGAATAGGGAGGAAAGAGTGCCTGAGGGTATAGTGAGGCTGGCCAGAGCCTGAGGCACTGTAGGTTCTTGAATAAGGAAATGATATAAAAAGAGACATCAGAAGGGAATCAGTCTTACTTTGGCATATGCCATGAGCTGCAGAGGAGAGGGAAGATGATCAGTTATATAGACATAAAAGCCTATTGGATTAGTCATGGGGGACACCCAAAGGTTGGACTCTGGTAGGGCCCATGGAAGAGCTACTGGCAAGACTTTGCGGCCAGAATAAATCTAGTGAGGAGGAGGACAGGGAGAAATGAGGTAAAAATAATTCAGATATGGCAAAACCAGCAAAGAAAAGTGAGAATGATGGAGGTGGGAGATTAGAATTTTATCCTTGTTAAAATTAGAAGTTAGACTTTTAACCAGTGATATGGTTTGGCTGTGTCCCCACCCAAATCTCATCTTGAATTGTAGTTCTCATAATCCCCATGTGTTGTGGGAGGGACCAGGTAGAGATAATTGAATCACGGGGGCAGTTTTCCCCTTCCTGTTCTCATGATAGTGAGTTAGTTCTCAAGAGATCTGATGGTTTTTGTAAGGAGCTTCTCCCTTTGTTTGGTTCTCATTCTTCTCACTCCTGCAGCCATGTGAAGGATGTGTTTGTGTCCCCTTCTGCTATGATTGTAAGTTTCCTGAGGCCTCCCCAGCCAGGTGGAACTGTGAGTCAATTAAATCTCTTTCCTTTACAATTTACCCAACCTCAGGTATTTCTTCAGAGCAGAGTGAAAACGAATTAACACAGTAAATTGGTACCAGGAGTGGGGTGCTACCATAAAGATACTCAAAAATGTGGAAGGAACTTTGGAACCGGGTAACAAGCAAAGATTGAAACAGTTTGTAGGGCTCAGAAGAAGAAGGAAAATGTGAGAAAATTTGGAACTTCCTAGAGACTTGTTGAATGGCTTTGACTAAAATGCTGATAGTAATATGGACAATGAAGTCCAGGCTGAGGTGGTCTCAGGTGGAGATGAGGAACTCGTTGGGAACTGGAATGAAGATGACTCTTGCTTTGTTTTAGCAAAGAGACTGGGGGCATTTTGCCCCTGCCCTAGAGATCCGTGGAACTTTGAACTTGAGAGAGATGATTTAGGGTATCTGGCAGAAGTAATTTCTCAAGAGCAAAGTGTTCAAGATGTGACTTGGGTGCTGTCAAAAGCATTCAGTTTTACGTATTCACAAAGATATGGTTTGGAATTGAACTTATGCTTAAAAGGGAAGCAGAGCATAAAAGTTTGGAAAATTTGCAGCCTGATGATGTAATAGAAAAGAAAAACCCATTTTCTGAGAAGAAATTCAAGCCAGCTGCAGAAATTTACATAAGTAACGAGGTGCCAAGTGTTAATCACTAAGACAGTGGGGAAAATATCTCCAGGACATGTCAGAGGTCTTCATGGCAGCCCCTCTCATCACAGGTCTGGAGACTAGCAGGGAAAAATGGTTTAGTAGGCTGGGCCTGGGGCCTTGCTGCTTTGTGCAGTCTTGGGACTCAGTGCCCTGTGTCCCAGTCATAGCTAAAAGGGGCCAAGGTATAGCTCAGGCCATGGCTGCAGAGGGTGAAAGCCTCAAGCCTTGGCAGCTTCCACATGGTGTTGAGCCTGTGGGTGCACAGAAGTCCAGAAATGAGGTTTGGGAAACTCTGCCTGGATTTCAGAGGATGTATGGAAACACCTGTATGTGCAGGCAGAAGTTTGTTGCACGAGTGGAGCCCTCATGGAGAATCTCTGCTAGCGCAGTACAAACGGAAATGTGGGGTTGGAGCCCCCACACGGAGTGCCCAGCAGGGCACTGCCTAGTGGAGCTGTGAGAAGAGGGCTGCCATCCTCCAGACCCCAGAATGCTAGATCCACCGACAGCCTGCACTGTGCACCTGGAAAAGCCACAGACACTCAATGCCAGCCTGTGAAAGCAGCTGGGAGGTAGGCTGTACCCTGCAAAGCCACAGGAGCAAAGCAGTCCAATGCTATGGGAGCCCATCTCTTGCATCAGCATGATGTGGATGTGAGACATGGAGTCAAAGGAGATCATTTTGGATCTTTAAGGTTTAATGACTGCCCTATTGAATTTCTGAATTGCATGGGGCCTGTAGCCCCTTTGTTTTGGCCAATTTCTCCCATTTGGAACGGGTATATTTACTCAATGCCTGTACTCCCATTGTATCTAGGAAGTAACTAACTTGCTTTTGATTTTACAGGCTCATAGGTGGAAGGGACTTGCCTTGTCTCAGATGGGACTTTGGACTGAGACTTTTGAGTTAATGCTGGAATAAGTGAAGACTTTGGGGGACCGTTGGAAGGGCATGATTGTGTTTTAAATTGTGAGGACATGAGATTTGGGAGGGGCCAGGGGCAGAATGATATGGTTTGGCTGTGTCCCCACCTAAATCTGATCTTGAATTGTAGTTCCCATAATCTCCACGTCATAGGAGGGACCAGGTGGAGATAACTGAACCATGGGGGCAGTTTCCCCCATCCTGTTCTCATGTTAGTGACTTAGTTTTCACAGGATCTGATGGTTTTATAAGGCGCTTCCCCTTTGGCTTGGTTTTCATTCTTCTCATTCCTGCCACCATGAAAAGAAGGAAGTGTTTGCTTCGTCTTCTGCCATGATTGTAAGTTTCCTAGGCCTCTCAAGCCATTCAGAACTGTGAGTCAGTTAAACCTTTTTCCTTTATAAATTACCAAGCCTTGGGTATTTCTTCATAGCAGTGTGAAAATGAACTAATATTACAAGACAGAGATAATCGGGTGGCTGGGGCCACAGTACTCATTTTACATTTGAGAACAGTAAGGCACCACAGCCAAGAGACTTGCCAAGGTCCCAAATCTGTCATAGAGTTGTAATTAGAACTCTGGCTTCTGACTTCTGATTCTGTATCCTTTCTACCAAGGGAAGGGGGATAATGAACAGAGGCCCAGGGATCCACCTTGACGACCTGCGGACAGGGGTTTAGAGAATGAAGGAAAACAAAAAAGGAGACCCAAAACAAGAAAGTAGAGGGATGAAAAGGAGTGGCCAAAGTATGTAATGCTGTTCATTTCAAGAGAAACATGAATTACAAGTTTTGATGCTTTACTTGCAAAAATATGGGAACATTCTGAAAATTTATGCAAATTAAAAAGTATTAAATATCTCTTGGTAAAGGATTTCTATAAAATCATTTAGCATTTAAAAAAATAAGCATTTAAAGAGCTGCCAATAATCAGATTCTAGATAAAGGAAAGTTACTCACCTCTTCTTGGTTGCGAACAACCCGTTTTTGGCTAACTTCTGTTTTAAGTCGCTGAAATTCCTCATCCAAAATAGGATCTCCTCTATCTAGCTGGGTTTTTAATCATCAAAATAATTTAAGTTGAATATAAATGCACAAAACTTTGTCTTTAAAACTTGTAGAAACCCATTAAGCAATTGACCAAATCCACCCATGACGTTCCCATTAGAAGTAGTGAAACACAAGTAGACAAAAAAGATCAGTATGACTACACTGTTTAAACATAGGGAGCTCTGATCGAAGCACAGACTTGATACCTTCTTTTTTTGTTTGTTTGACAGAGTCTCACTCGGTCACCCAGGCTAGGCTGGAGTGCAGTGGCGTAGTCTCGGTCCACTGCAGGCTCTGCCTCCCGGGTTCATGCCATTCTCCTGCCTCAGCCTCCCGAGTAGATACCTTCTTTTCATAACTAACAGATAGTGTCTTTGGAAATTATTTCCAAGACATTTAACATTCATAGAAAGAATTTTAGGAAACTGTAACTATGGGAGTATACAAATTTCATTAAAAAGACATTTAACGTCCCAGTAAAGTTTTAAGCTCAAGTTGATTATCCCGGCGTCAGGTTTTAAGGAAGTCATGTGGGGATTCCTCCCTTCTCCTGGGTGGTGGAAGCTGACAGGTCTTCCTGGGCTTGAAAGTGACCTGCGGTTCCCCGGCAGTGAGTGATCGCAGGCTGCTCTCCTTCCCTTACCTGCCTGCTTCCCTGGTGGCATCTGGGCCCTTTTTCTTATTCCCAGGAGCCAACAGTGCCTCCTGGGGTAGGCTGGCTGGGCTGGGGTCAGTGTCTCTATGTGTCTGCCCAGGTGGGAAAGGGGACTGCGTACTCCGCAGATGGTGTTAGTTTTTGCCTATCTGTGTGTTCTATTAATTGTTTGTTGGGTAACTTCAAAAACCAGCTTGGCTCTTAAGTACACTGTTTATAAAAATTTTAAAGGATTTATTTGGAATAAATCTATTCTGATCATCACATTAACACCCTATTCAGAAATAAGAGAGGCATGCTGTTGTCACCAGGGTGGTGAGCTGCCCAGCTCTGATTGGCACATATTGGGAAGTTGAGTTTGAGACTGAGCACATTAAGTTCAAAGTATAGATTTCATGGGGAGATCCAGATCCCCACCAGCATTAACAGTAAAATAAAATAGGCAATTTAAAGAAGGGACTGGCAAATAGATCATTAGCTAGAATAATGACAAGGGAGATTTATTATATCTTTACTAAGACACTGCTGATTTGATGATGATGAGTAAAAGCTCATCATCCTTGAGGGCTGTGCCATTCCACTCTGAGGCCAGCTCCTTCCTTCCCCCACCATTTCTCCTCTTGGTTTCCACCATGTGCCTGGGGCCTCCAGGAGTTCCATGCCACTGGGTCACCTGCCAGGACTCAGCTCTCAGATGAAATCCCCTGGACACACAGAATGGGGTCCCCGAGACGCTTGATCTCCCATAGTCCAGGGTGTCTGGGCTGCCTGCTCATCCTCCTTGCCCCAGGAGCCATGCTAAGGATGGGACTGCTCCTTGGCTGACACTGCCCGCAGCCACAGCCTCAATGCCCACAGTGACTGATCTGGGCATGTCTGTGCCCACTTCACCTTTAAAAAGGTTAGAAAACAGCATTCCACTGTGGGGTTGGCAGAAAATACTTGACGTTTTTTGTTTTTAAGAGAGCATGCAAAGAATCTGAACACGTGGAACTAAATTTAAATGCACATCTAGTATGTGATTTTTCTAAATGCAAAGATTTACCAATGTAATGATTTTATATTCTTTTGTTTGTCTTATGAAAATGAAGAAAAATAAGACAAATTTGTTTAAATATCTAGTTGGACTCCAAATCTAGAAAGAAAAGTATATTCTCTATGTGAAACATATTCATATCTGACAAGAAATGTTTTTCCCCAATCCCTTCCAGCCACTGCTGCCAAGTCAGTCTACCTGAACCTCGCATTCCCTGGCTCAAAAATCTGTGTTATGGGTTGAATTGTGTCCCTTCGAAATTCCTATGTTGAAGCCTTAACCCCCAGAACTCAGCATGTGATGGTATTTAGAAATGGAGTCTTTAAAGAAGTGACCACATTAAAATGGGGCTGTTAGAGTGGGTCTTAATCCAGTATGACTGCTGTCCTTATATGAGAGGAGATTAGCACACAGACACAGAGGAAGACCACATGAAGGTATGAGGAGAAGGTGGCCACCGATAAGCCAAGGAGAGAGATCTGGAACGGATCCTTCACTCATGGCTCTCAGAAGGAATCAAACGTGCTGAGAACTTGATTTTGGACTTCCAACCTCCAGAACTATGAGAAAATAAATTTTTGTTGTTTTCAGCCACCCAGTTAGTGGTACTTTGTTATGGCAACCTGAGCCAATTCATATAATATGTGATCATTCTGCAAGTCCTACCAATTAAATTCAGACACAGAGCCCCAGCTGACTCCTGTCCCCTCTGGCCCATGTGTATCTTGTGTTTTAGCCACTATGGACTTGTCCTCAGTATTCTCTGCAGCTGCTGTGTAGGTAACAACCATCTTGAAAGCATGGTGAGGCCATGGGTACTGCACAGTCCCCAGTTCCCATCCCTGAACCTACAGGTGCTACCTTGGAACCTCAGGTGTGGTCCCCTCAGCCCAGTTTCCCTCTTCTGCTCGGCCCCTTTGAGGGTCTCTGACTTGGGACTATCATTTGCATCTGTCTCTGATGTGGGTCCTGGTTACCAACTTTGGGTCTCTTTTGTCTTCACGCTCTGCAGATCATGGGACAGGGGACCCCAACTCAAAACTCCCGCTCGAATTTGAGTCATTTCCTCCATGTGAATGCCTTTGTCCTCTTTACTACTTTTCAAAAAATTATACAAGGTCTTCCAGGAAGCAACCCAATCAGATGAGTGTTCTCTCCTCTCTGGCTTCTGCATCCCCACAATACTTACTATAGGTCTCTGGTGACACTTACAGCCAGTCTTGATTTATGGTTGACAATTTACTTGTCATCAGCCTTTCCCACTCCCAACTTAACTGTGGGTTTTCCTCCACCTGGCACCTTGCAGATAGTAGGAATTTAAAAACATCTAGTGAAATAAATGATAGCAAATTAGCAGTAACTCTGACCTTATATTTGGCGCATGCTCTTTGCCACTCCTCAGTAAGCTCTTTTTTAAGTTTAAAAGACATAGGATCTTTACCAAGGTGCACCTGCCTGGGGAGAAAAAAAAAAAAAAAAAAAAAAAAAACAATGGTGTCCAGAACCCATCAGAATACCAGAGTCAACTTTAGGATGGAATATTTCACTATATTCCAAAACTGAAAAGGAACGCTGAGATGCTGGAGGAGACACATGGGATAGAGAAGTTATAGCGGCTTCAGCAGCATAACTAAGATGAATAATGTGTTCTACAAAGTGAAGCTTATCTTAAATATTTATGAGTAACAACATCTGGATGCTCAACCTTCTAAATCATTAGGGAAATATAAATCAAAGCCACAACAATACACCCCTTTACACCCACTGGGATGGCTATGATGATGATGATAATAATGGAAAATAACAGGTACTGCTGAGCAAGTGGAGAAACCATAACCCTCATATGTTGCTGGTGGGAATGTAAAATGGTTCAGCCACCATGGAAAACAGTTTGGTGGCACCCCAAAAAGTTAAACCTAGAGTTACCATATGACCCAGCAATTCCACTCCTAGGTATGTACCTAAGAGAACCGAAAAGATATGGTCACATAGAAAAGTGCAAATAAATGTTCATAGCAGCATTATTCATAAAACTCAAAAAGTGGAAACTACTGAAATGTCCAGTAACTGATGAATGAATAAGCAAAATGTTGCATATCCATTCAATGAGACATGATCCAGCCATAAAAAGGAATGCAGTACTAACACACGCTATGATGTGGATGAATCTTAAAAACATGTTAAGTGGAAGAAGCCAGTCACAAAAGACCATGTATTATGTGATTCCCTTTATATGAAATGTCCAGAGTGGGCAAATCCATAGAGACTGAAAGTAGACTGTGGTTGCCAGCGGCTTCAGGGAGAGGGGAGTGGGGAGTGGGGAGTGGGGAATGACTGATAATGGGTATGAGGTTTCTTTTTCTAGTGATGCCTATGTTCTGGAATCCGGTAGTGCTGATGGTCATGCAGCATTGTGGATTTACTAAAAACCTAGGCACAATAAACTTTAAACTGATTAAAATGATGAATTTTATCACAATTTAAAGAAACTAATATGCAATGTATTCATCACAAAACCTAGCACGTCTTAAATAAATAATATTTATGATTTTAAAGTGGAGGTAGAGAGATGTTCTAGAGAACTGTTTTAGGTTAGAGGAGACTAAAGGGACATGAAAGCTAAATACAAATGGTATGATCTTTGACTGGACCCTGGATACCTCTCCCCAAAAACAAAACAAAAACAAACCAGGTATAGGCCGGGTGTGGTGGCTCACACTTGTAATCCCAGCACTTTGGAGGCCAGGGCTGGTGGAGCACTTGAGGGCAGCAGTTCAAGACCAGCCTGGGCAACATGGCAAAACCCTGTCTCTATTTTATTTATATAAAATTTAAAATAAAATATTTTTTTTTTTTTTTTGAGACGGAGTCTCGCTCTGTCACCCAGGCTGGAGTGCTGTGGCCGGATCTCAGCTCACTGCAGGCTCCGCCTCCCGGGTTTACGCCATTCTCCTGCCTCAGCCTCCGGAGTAGCTGGGACTACAGGCGCCCGCCACCTCGCCCGGCTAGTTTTTTGTAGTTTTTAGTAGAGACGGGGTTTCACCGTGTTAGCCAGGATGGTCTCGATCTCCTGACCTCGTGATCCGCCTGTCTCAGCCTCCCAAAGTGCTGGGATTACAGGCTTGAGCCACCGCACCCGGCCCAAAATAAATATTTTTTAAAAGACTAGGTATAAAGAACATTTTGGGACAACTGGCTAAATTTGCCTATAGACTGATTATTTGATAATATTATTGTATCAGTGTGAAATCTCTTGGAATTGATTACAATAATGTTGAAGAATGTCTTTGTTCTTAGGAGCTACATGCTGAGGTATTTTGGGGTGAAGCTTCCTGATGTCTGCAATTTATTTGCAAATGGCTCGGGGGAAAAGGTGCATGCAGATATGTGTGTGCGTGCATGTGGAGTGAGGGGAGTGTATGTGTCCTAGTGTGAACAATTAGTGAATCGAGGTCAAGTATATGTGGGTTTAAGATCTTTCAACATAAAAAGTTGGGAAAAATATTAAAGGAACAACACAGCATTCGGAATGGGATCTGGGATGTGACTTCAGGTCTGATACAGAGACGCATAGAAAGAACAAAAACCCCAGTATTGACAGTGGTCACTGGTCACTGCTGAGTGGTGGCATCACCGTGATTTTTTTTCCTTCTCTATATGTAAAAAAACATGTTTTCAGGTTTCCTACAATGATGACCTACCTGTTTTTCATAATAGGGAAAAGGTGTTTATAAACATAAAATTTTCAGTTCCTTGGAGTACTTCCCATTAACTGAGGTAGGACCGTAACTATAGACGTAAGCTGAGGCAGAAGGGATTTCTGTTGGAAACAAAGGCCATTTCCCCAGAGACAGGGGAATAGCCCAGTGGGCACCTTCAGAGGGCTTCAGGTGAGGTCATGTTCTCATGTGTCAGGAAGGGTGGAGGCTGGGTCATGGAGTAGGCAGCCTCTCAATGACACTCTCCAAGAGTCTCTTTTTTAGCCCAGTTTACTTTAGGTCAGGCATAGTGGCTCAGACCTGTAATCTCAGCACTTTGGGAGGTCAAGCAGGAGGATACTTGAGCCCAGGGGATCGGGTCTCACCTGGGCAACATAGTGAGACCCTATCTCTAAAAAAAAAAAAACAAAAAAAATTAACTGGGCGTGGTGGTGTGCACCTGTGCTCCTAGCTACTTGGGAGGCTGAAGTGGGGGGTTCACTTTAGGCTGGGAGGCTGTGGGTGCAACCAGCCATGATGTGACACTGCACTCCAGCCAGGGTGACAGAGTGACACCCTTTCTCAAAAAGAAAAAAAGAGTTTACTTTTCAGCTAAATCTGTACACGTGCATATGCTTGGTCTGATCTGGTTTAAAAAAAATCGTGAAAAAGTTTCTAATTTGGGCACAGAAGCACAAGAATTCTCACATCTCAGTTTTAAAACCTCCATTAGGAACCCCCCAGAGCCTCACGCCACTGGGCTACCCTGAAGGCATCTGGGACACACAGCCCAAGGCACAGGGGCTCCTGGTTGAGGTAGAGGATGACGGGAGTGTGATTTGGGGTGCCCAAGGCACCCAGATCTGTCCTGGGCTGAGGGGGGGCCAGCAGAGTGGCCAGCAGGAGCAGGGAGCATCTCCCACAATTCACTCTGGTCCTGCCACTGGTCACATTTAGGAAACAGCGTGGTTTGGTCACATGTATTTATTCCTACTAGAAACTTCCTACTGAAGTGGAAGGACCACTGGCAGAGAAACAATCATTAAATTCTCCAAAGTACCTAAAATGTTATTACATTCTACTGTCTCTCATTTATAAAAGATCATCTAAAAACAACTGTACAGTCACTTGATACAAATAATTGCTCAATATTTACCACTTAAGATGATTTTCCATCTCATCGTGAATGTCCTGTCTGACTTTCTGTTCAAAGAGTGCCTCCTTCATCTGTCTCGTTTTTGAAATTTCAGTGCCCTGGTCCAAAACTGAAGGCAGGAGCAGACAATGTTTATACCAGTAATCAGATTAAAGTCATGTGCAGAGAGAAAAACACATTTCTAATGGCGAGGCATAACAGCAATCTAACCGAATTTTGTTTTTCATAGGTAATCAGTATGACAAGCAGTAACTCCTTCATATTCGCTCAGAGGCTGCTTTATGGCCAATCAACTGGTTACCTTCTCTTAATTCTTTAATCTTCAATTTTCCTGGTTCTTGGTTTAAAACAGTTGCCACAGCAAATGGATTCGATAAATCTACTGGAAATCTGAGGTTCTGGTACTCAATTTCCTAAGAGACCAAATCAATAGGGAAATCAGTTACTCTGCCACTCTGTCACCCTTTCATCACACTGAGGACAAGGCCCACCATACCTTCACTTTCTGAGGCTTCAGTTTCGCTGGTGGTCGGTGAAAATTTATATGCATCATTGCTTTTTCTGGAGGAACGTTTACTTTCTTAGAAAGAGTATTGAACCTTTCAAACTCTTCTAATCTATAGGTTTAAACAAAAGTTAAATTAGTAAATAAGCCATTAACTCAAGGTTCCTAATTTTGTATGTTCCTTCTGATAACACCACAACTTGAAGTCCCTTATTATATCTAAACTGAAAATAAACATGTGCCTCTACAGTGGTCTACTAAAATAAATGTGATGTCAGTGTATTAGAGTATAATCAGAGATATCAAAAGAGCCCACCAATGGTTGTTTTGCCTTACATTCTTTTTTTTTTTTTGGAGACAGAGTCTCACTCTGTCATCAGGCTGGAGTACAGTGGCACGATCACGGCTCTCTGCAACCTCTCCCTCCCGAGTTCAAGTGATTCTCCTGCCTCAGCCTCCCGAGTACCTGGGACTATAGGCGTGCACCACCACGCCCAGCTAATTTTTGTATTTTTAGTAGAGACGGGGTTTCACCATGTTGGCCAGGATGGTCTCCATCTCTTGACCTTGTGATCTGCCCGCCTCTGCCTCCCAAAGTGCTGGGGTTGCATTGCCTTACATTCTTAAAGAACATACTGACTGAAAACGTGACATGCTGAAAAATGCTCTCAAGGTCTAGCATAATCCATTTCTAGCCTGTTGGTTTTCAACAGCTAGATTTATTACATTAAAAAAAAAAACTTACCTTGATTTATCTTCCTAGTAAAAGAATGATTATGCAATTGTTTGTAGCAAGATATTTCAAAAAAAGATTCAGATTAATGTTTGGGTTCTTTTCTGTAATTAGAAACTGACTTTGGACATGGGTAGTTAGAGATAGTGCAGCTAATAGCCTGCAGAAACTATTCGGGTTATCTATTATGAGATGCAGTAGAACTGTGTTCTATTCAGAAATGCTACCTATGAAGCATTTCTTTTTTCTTTTTTTAGAAATTATTTTTATCTTAATAGTTATATTTTCCTGCAACACAAGGCAAGGTTATGATTTTGAAAATAACCATTTTTAAATTTATTTGTTCAGTACCAATTTGGCATAATAGTTTAGGCATCCATGTGTGGACAATTGTTTTATAGGATAAACACTTGTCTTCTGTGACTGTACAAAAATAAGATAAAAATAGGTGAACATTCACTCACTCTGACAGTTAATATGTATTTGCTGAGCACCCATTGAACAGGCCTGGTTGCACTGTATGGAACTTATGTTAGCAACCTCAAATTTAACGTCTCTCATGTAAGAGCATGCACAACCCAGGGCATGGGAGAACCTGTCCCTTGGTGAGACTCACACCCACCAACATGCTCTGATGTGCAGGGTGAGGTGCTTATCCAGGTAGCGAACTGAGGTTCAGCATCCTCATCTCAGTGGAGCCTTGACACCACTTCTGCTGTTAAATACTGGGGAGCAACTAAACCTGGGGATGTTAAAAAGCAGCCTCCTAAACAATATCCTCAACGTTGATGATGGAAACGAAGAGGTCAAAGAAAATGATAAATCAGTTACATGTGGAATTTGGCAGTGCCAAATTTAGACATGAGTAAGTCTATCACACATCTATAATGAAGTGAAGAACGCAATCTATGAAAATTTCAGAGAACACTACAGCCAGTATTTTTTACTGTTCAGAAATTACAGCCAGTTTTTTTCCCATGTCAAGAGGATACTAAATAAGATACTAACATAGTAATTTAGAAATAGTGTGCGTCTGCATTTGTATGGTGCTTCTGTCATACTGTGCTGTTGTGCATGTAAAAACACAGCTATGGAAGGAAATACAAATAAAAATCGCACTTATATGATGTCTTTAAGAAAGTCATTTGAGTATTGTAGCACCTGATGTGAAGTGGCAAACACCATTTTGCTCACCTGGTTATTTGCCACCAGAAAAATCAGCAGTTTTAAAATCTGTGTTTAGTTCTACTTGTTTGTTGCCTGAGTGATTTTATTTCAATGACGGTTATTTGCAGGATTTGGGTTCAGCAGGCCACACTAATATCCTATAGTTGACTTAGGCTGTTTCGAATTTTTAGGAAGAAAATCATGATATAAATATCTAAGATATCATGGAGTGAGTTCATATTTTGGTATAAGGTTGCTACTCTACTTGTAATATGCTTAATGATGTTAATATGTGATGTGTATCCATGTGCAAAGAAGAGGAAAAGCAAGATATTTCCCCATCATTTTCAAAATAATTGTCAGAATCTTCTAAGATTAGTATTTATACTGTGACAACTTTTTTTTTTTTGAGACAATGTCTCGCTCTGGCGCACAGGCTGGAGTGCAGTGGCGTGATCTCAGCTCACTGCAATCTCTGCCTCCCGGGTTCCAGCAATTCTCCTGCTTCAGCCTCCCAAGTAGCTGGGATTACAGACACGTCGTCACGCCCAGGTAATTTTTGCATTTTTAGTAGAGACAGGGTTTCACCATGTTGGCCAGGCTGGTCTTGAAAGCCTGACCTCAGGTGATCCGCCTGCCTCAGCTTCCCAAAGTGCTGGGATTACAGGCGCGAGTCACCACGCCCAGCAACTTTTAATTTTTATAAAAATCATGGGTATAAGAAAAAATCATGATGTTAACCAGAGGTACTGAGATGTAAAAGTACAAGCTCATATTCAAAGGGAAATGGAAGTTCGGAAAGGATTTGTTATGAAGTACAACTTAATCCCACTTCACATCTTCACTAGTCTGATGGTGCTTTGAAAAACCTCCTGTGTTTTTCAAACATTTCTGTTTTTCAGACATTTCTGTCTCTGCCTCATGTGAAATCACTTGTAATATGACTTATTTTGGTCTCTTGAGGTTGTGGGCCATTTCCCACTGAGCTTTGCAATAGGCACTGCAAACATCAAGGACTCAGTTAATTGAAATACTATATGGAAACCTTATAAACAGTTATGTTGTTCTGGCCCTATTGTACACATTTTTGAATAGGCAATAAGACATACATATGGTACACAATTCAAACAGTGCATCAGTAGTAATCAGTGAAAAACGTGTCCCTCAAAAATCCCTTTTTCTTGTTTCTTCCCTTCTTGTCAGAAGCAACTCCAGGAACTAGCATATATATGTTCTATATTTCTGTTATGTTTTAAAGTGTATTTTATGTTGGCTCATCATTTTAAATACATTTTTGATGACATTCTTTTACAAGAAAGACAGAATGGAAGAAAGAAAGACTTGGATTTTCGAGAAAGGGTTAAGAATAAACAAAAACACTGCAAAGATGCCATACGGTAAGGCCACGCTGGGATAGCATGTTCCGGTGAAGACACATTCGTACGGTTGAGAGTTGAATTGTGAAATCCATAACTGCATTTTTATTTGTGCAGTCCCATACTGAAAGGGTGTAAACTTAATAGTCACAGTCATCTTCCCATTAGCCGGAATTATTCCTGAGAGGAAAGAAATGAGAAAATGTGATACCCTCTCTTCTTGCCAAGTCTAGTCACAGAGGCTGACACACACACGAATACAGCTGACTCTCCGACAATGCGGAGGTTAGGAGCGCTGACTCCCCACACAGTTGAAAATCCACACACAACTGTTGGCTTCCCAAACACTTAACTACTAGTCTACTGTTGACCAGAAGCCTTAATGATAACATAAGCAATCAATTAACACACATTGTATATGTTATATGTATTATTTACTATAAACCAGAAGAAAGAACATGTGATTATGGAAATGATAAGGAAGAGAAAATATATTTGGTGTTCCTTAAGTGGAAGTGGATCATCACAAAGGTCTTCATTTTCTTTGTCTTCATGTTGAATAGGCTGAGGAGGAGGGAGAGGAGGGATTGATCTTACTGTCTCAAGGGTGGTAGAGGCAGAAGAGGTGGAAGAAGAGGCAGACACACTCAGTCTAACTTTTATTGAAAACAAATCTGAATATAAGCGGGCCCATGCAGTTCAAACCCATGCTGTTCAAGGGTCAACTGGACATTCTTCCCATGCTAAGCACAAGTACAGTATTTCCATTATCCTTATGTAGCTTTTTCATTAAATACGTGTGAATCAACTTCTGCATGTTTACATTGATCTTATTTATTAATTACTACATTCATCCTTTACAATAATTATTTGATTGCATCACTTCTACAAATATATACATATCAATCTGCATTAGTGATTCAGACATGAATTCCCAGAACTATCATCTGTAAGCAAATTACCAGATGTCAATATTAAGGCTGTAAGCAACAGGAAAAGCTAGGAACACACATACAAGTTTGTGTCCAAACAATTCACTTCTCTTTTTGTATAATTCGATTCTTTCTTTTCAAATCTTTAGGATGGACTGCTATTCTCCCCAGAGTCAAATATCACACCATGCCTAATCCTTCTTTTGTATCTCTGGTGCTGACAGGGCTTGGAACATAGTAAGTGCTTGGAACATAGTAAGTGCTTGGAACATAGTAAGTGCTAATAAATGTGGAGAGAAAAAGAGAACAAAGGGAGGATCAATTTTATTTATTTATTTATTTATTTATTTATTTACTTACTTACTTACTTACTTACTTACTTACTTATTGCTGTCCCCAACTAGAATGTAAACTGGAGGACGAATGTTCTCTCTGACTTCCAATGAAGGCTCTTAGGTTTGCTCTCTAGATGAGACCACCTGCACCTGTACATCCGGTCCTCCCACTGTCCCTGCGGAGGCCCTGCACAGTCTCCCATACGTGCCCTCCTTTACATTCATCTGCTTCCTGAATCTTGTGCGACCCTCCCTTCTCCCTGTGCCCAATCACACAGGCCTTTCCTTCACCCATTCATGTGCTTATTGGGTGCTTACTGTGTGTCAGGCACTGTTTAAGGCACTAGAGTTAGAGCAATAAACAAAACAAATCCCAGATCTCACAGTTTACATTCTAGTTGGGGACAGCAAAACATAAACAAATGAACATAAAATACAAAGTCAAGACATGAATACCAACAGGGCATGGGGAAGCAAGTGGATGGAAAGGAAAGGCCCCCCCTTGTGAGAAGAGGTGGGAGCAGGGGTATGAGAAGGAAAGGGCCTTGGCTCTAATCCCTTATCATTGGCTCCTGCTGGCTCTGCACTCTGCACTGGCTCGGCACTTGCAATTCCCTAGGCCTGAAGAGCTCTCTCCAGATTTTCTTTTAGCTTCATCCTACTCCCGGAAATTACTGCATTTACCATCTGCCTTCTCCTAGTTAGAGTGTAAATTTTAGGAAAGCAGGCACCTGCTCATTACTGCATTCCCAGCTCAATAAATTCTTGTTGAATGAGTGAATGAACCCAAACTTAAAAGCCTATATCAACCTACATATTACACCAAACTCCCCATGCTTCTCCCTCCACAGGAACCTTCTGTCAGCTCTGCTGAACTCGCGTACCCTTGATGTGTTACCTTTCAAAGTTTCCCTGTCTCCCAACTAGATATCAAGCTCATAAGGCAGACACCAGCCCCATACCTTTCATATCTTCCTGGATCCCCAGCACAGTGCTTCAGAAATAGGTCTTCATCAAGCTCCTGAGAGCAGAAGTCAAACTCTCAGTGATACTCACTAGTGACCCTAGAATCCACTGCGGGGAGGAGGGAATCAGCAAAAGACCCTGGGTCCATCAGCCAACCTAAGACCCGCTGGAGACAAACTGTGACTCTCCATCATGCGTGGGACTTCAATACTTTGACCACCCACTTGGTCAGAACATAGCCCCCTTTAGCCCATAAATTGATCCGGGGCTCTAAAATAAGAACATTCTATTGCTTCTGCTCTAGCTCATTAACTTAAAAAATAAGGACAAGCTCTGGAAGCAAGGATTAATGTTTGCCTTGACCTGGCTGATTTATTTTTAAGTGCTGCCAGCTCAGACCTAATACATAAAGCACACTGTGAAGGTGTAGTCTAGGCAACCAGAGTACGCTGCTTTTTCCATTAACAGGCAGCAGCGGATCGTCAAATGTTAGCAGCTGTAAAAGGGGTGCCCAGGAGTTACCGCTTACTGCTCAGCCAAAACTAACAGTGGGACAAAGGAGAGTATGTTTCATGCTTTTAAAGTGAGAAGGGTACCACCCACCCCCAACAATGACTACCTCCTTAAGAAAAGCCCAGGCCGGGCACGGTGGCTCACGCCTGTAATCCCAGCACTTTGGAAGGCCGAGATGGGCGGATCACGAGGTCAGGAGATCGAGACCATCCTGGCTAACACGGTGAAACCCCGTCTCTACTAAAAAATACAAAAAACTAGCTGGGCATGGTAGCGGGCGCCTGTAGTCCCAGCTACTCGGGAGGCTGAGGCAGGAGAATGGCGTGAACCCGGGAGGCGGAGCTTGCAGTGAGCTGAGATCCGGCCACTGCACTCCAGCCTGGGCAACAGAGCAAGACTCTGTCTCAAAAAAAAAAAAAAAAAGAAAAGAAAAGCGCCCCCCCCCCCAAAAAAAAAAGAAAAGAAAAGCCCAAATCGCTCTTTTACACTTCAGGCCAATTTCATCAGGTCAATTTCAGATCACCACCCTTAACATAACCAGGGGTAATGTTGAATCACAGGACATGGAGGGTGGTGGGCAGAGACAGAGAGAAGAGGAAAAAACTCAGAAATCAACCGAAGGCTAAGAACACTCTAGTTGATCAATATGATGGGTATCATAAGAAAAAGTAACAGCACTGAAAAATAATATAATGGTAAATGAAGTCATGAGGAAATACCACCGTGTCTTCACCTGGACTACAATTATACAAAGCATGTGCATTAACATGAAAAGTTATTGAAAGGAGACGGAAAAACAAAAGCACATTACTTGTTATGGCAGTGAGGCCCAGGATGGGGAACAATAAAAAAAATTTCTTCTTTCCCATGTCCAGACAGTGTTACTACGACATTGTACCAGCACTGTAAAATTATTTAATTTTAAAATAATTTTTTCTTCAAAGATCTCAAAAAGTACAGATCACTCTCCCTAAATTGTCATGGAGCCATTCAATCCACATAGTGTTACTGAGGCAGAAAAGGGTCTGGAGACAAGGAACCTAAGGCCGATTCACGCTGACCTCCTAGAACTAAATCGGAAGGAAAACCCCAACTCTCCGCACCTAAGTAACGAAAGGACTGGAGGCTACTCCCTTTGTAAAACCCCCCACATTTTCTGCATGGCAGATGGAAAATGGAAAGTATCTCTGATTGATTGCAGAAAGCAACCAAGGCATAGGAGTCTAAGTTTGTAACTTCACTTCAGGCTCTGACTGGTGGTCACTACTTCATTTACACAGGGTGTACATCAAGTAACCAATGGGAAACCTCTAGAGGGTATTTAAACCCCAGAAAAGTCTATAACAAAGCTCTTGAGCCTCTATACTCGCTGGCTCCCATCCTGTGGAGTATACTTTTGTTTTCAGTACATTTCTGCTTTTGTTGCCTCATTCTTTCCTTGCTTTGTGCATTTTGTCCAATTCCTTGTTCAAAGCACCAAGAACCTGGACACCCTGTACTGGTAACATTATAAGTATTGGTTTTAGTATTCCAAGATTTAGGGTTCCTCTAGCTGGGTGACTTTGGGTAAACTACTTGATCTCTCAAAGCTAATGTTGGGAAATTAATAGCTATTTAGCTTTAAAATCATCCACATTCTAACCATGCTTTCGATTCACTGGATTACAGAAGGGAGGGCTACCATCCCACTCACAGTGGCAACACTCCCCAGCTTCTGCTGCTGCCCAGGGAGTGTGGGCAAGAGAGAGGCCCCAGCAGACCCTTACTTAGTCCTTGCTTGATTATACATGAACCTGTGTAACTCAGCTTGGCTACCTTAGCTGAGGCTCAGTTTTCTCATCTGTAAAATGGGACAAGGCTTAAAGGAGAAAATAATGTACAGGGTCTGGGATAATGCTTGGCACATAGTGTGTGTCCCATAAATGTGGCCTTCCCAATCCTTATGCTAAATAAAACAAGTAACAATTTATTGTGTATTGTCATGAAAATATCAGAAAGAAGAAATATTTCCTTGAAAAACTTACACTTGACCCGTTTGAGTTCTTACACAGGAAGAGGCAATTGCCTCACGATACCAAATCACTGGGATGAGCGTCCCAAAGCAGCAGGTCTTCCTTTTGCTCCACCAAAGTGCCAAGTGCAGGCAATCTACAGCTCAGAAGGTAAGGACTCGGCGGCCTCTACAAAGTGTAGTTTAAAACATAGGCCTGGAAACCTATCATGAAGAAGTGAAAGAGAAGCCCCGAGGGCTTTTGGATACCGGTTCATGTCTAAATTTCCCAGGAAGAACAACTCCTGCTCAGCCACAGCAGATGAAAACACGTGTGGTGCACATACTGAGACGCTAACAATCCCTGGAACTTATTTTAATCCTTTATTCCTTTCTCCCTCCAGCAAGCATTTTTGGCCAGAACTAGAAATAAGTGGTAAAATTAAGTCTTTTGGAATCTACTGACTTTCTATTTCATCCCTGTACATCAAATATCCAAAATGCAGACCTTGGCAGCAAGACCAGACAACCTGAGGGCTATGCCTATGCTGATGGGGGGATGTGGAGAAGGAGTCTGAGTAGAGGATGCTGGGGGCATTAAGCCAGGCCAGGAATTCCCTTTCCATCAAGTATATAAGCTGCTGGCCAGGAGCAATGCATGCAGCACAGAGGCACTGGTGTCTAACCTCACAGAGACAGCACCCGTGGAGGGCAAGACAGCTGGAGGGGCTTCAGAACCTGCTCCAGGAGCTGTAGAAAGTGCAGCGCACCCCCCAACCACCCACTGCTGGAGCCCATTCACTCCACCATCTGTCCCTTACCATCTCCAAGGTTACCACCCATCTGAGCCAACCTCAGCTCCTTCCTGAAGGGGAGGCCTGCGCCCACTTTGTGCTACTCCAACCCTCATTCCCCTCAGGAGCCAAAGAGACCTTTTAAAATACGCATCAGGCCATGCCACCCTCCGCTTCAAACTCTCCAGGAGACCCCCACCCCGTTCAGAAGCCAATCCTAACACCCCCTCCTTGAACCCCTTCCGGCCTCTCCAATAGGCCTTGCATACATACTCCTCCCCTTGCTCACACACCCTGTACACAATGGGCTCTCGTCATTCCCTCGAATGTAACCATTGCCGAGCCTGTTCCAGCCTGGCAGTCCTGTGTGGGTTGCTTTCTCTCCTTGAAACCCTCTTCCCAAGTCTGGTGCCTTTTTTTAACTGGGTCTAAGCCGACATGACTTTTCCTCCAAGAGCCTCTTCTCGATCAGCCAGTCGAGAGCAGTCATCTGGTCACATCATCATGTCTTATTTTTCTCACCACCATTTTTACTCTGGACAACGTCTTTTGTTGGCAGGCCTGCGTCTCTGCCCCCATTGGCATCTCTGCTCCAGCACAGCAGGGACCAGGTCTGTCTTGCTCTCTGCAGTACGCAATGCCTATACCAGTGTCTGATGCCCAGCAGGCACTCGGTAGTTACTTATGGAACGAATGGACGGATGAAGAATGTTAAGACCACAGGGAGGAGGGGAGCCCTGCAGAAACCAAGCGCAGAGCATTTCTGGCAAAAGACGGTGAAGAAAAGCTTCAGCTCAACTACCCTTCTTCGAAATCACAAAACAATAAGGAAAAGAAGGATACAAATGGTAAGGAAAAAAATCTATTAAATAGGGAAGTGGCTATAATCCTGAAGCACAATAGAAAGCACGACTACCAACTCCTGTAAACTGAGACACGGGAGCATGCTGAGAACCAAGAGGTGTAGATTTCCCCTAAAGTAAGAGTCACAGCCCTGGAAAAGTCTCCAACTACTCTTTGGTTAAAGTGACAAAATGTAGGAGTACGGCTGGGCCTTGAACAGGGACAGAGGTAAAGCAGACCAAACCCCGGCATCACAGACCAGCAGGGGAGGGGCTGAAGAAGCAGCTATGCTGCCACACCATGCCCACTGTCCGTGACCTTGGACCCAGTTCAGAAGGTGCTGAAAGTGACCTGGTAGGGAGAAAGGAGAGTCATGACCACTGCACAGCAGTACACAGCACAGGTGACTCTCCTGGGAGGCACCAGCCCTCGTGACCACTGAGCAGAGATGGGAGACATTCTCTCAGAGGGCTTGAACACACAGACTGTGGGGCTGGGTTCCCTGCATTGCAACCCCAGCTCTGCTGCTTCCCAACTCTGTGCCCTTATGCAACCTACATAACACTCCGTACCTCACCTTCCTCATCAGTGAAGTGGACAGAATAATAGACTCCACTTCATAAGAGTTGTTGGGGTATTAAATGAGTTTACGCATCCAGAGTAGTGTCTGGCACATGGAAAGCATGATGCAAGCATTAGCTCTTCAAATTACTATGCCTTCTTCCACATTATTCTTTTGCTGGTGGCAGGCTCTACTCAACATTGAGCAGAGCGCTGAATAGAACACCACAGGTGCTGTACATGTAAACTGCAAAATTAAAAATTAATACTTTTTGAAGGAGGAGAGGAACAGAAACAAAATCACATAAAGAATACACACGATGACCGGGTGCGGTGGCTCACGCCTATAATCCCCCCCCCCCCCACCCCCAGCACTTTGGGAGGCCGAGGAGGGTGGATCACGATCGTGGTCAGGAGTTCAAGACTAGCCTGAACAATGTGGTGAAACCCCATCTCTACTAAAACTACAACAACAACAACAAAATTAGCCAGGCGTGGTGGTGGGCTCCTACAGCCCCAGCTACTCAGGAGGCTGAGGCAGGAGGATCACTTGAACCCGGGAGGCAGAGGTTGCAGTGAGCCAAGATCACACTACTGCACTCCAGCCTGGTGACAGAGCGAGACTCTGTTTCAAAAAAAAAAAAAAAAAAAAAAAAAATACACATGATAAGAGGACAACCTCAGGACACAGGTAGTTCACCAGAGTCTTAAAGAAAACAGACAGTATGGCCTTGTCACAGGAACAGTCAACAGAATTCAAGGAAGCAATGTAAGAACACACTCGAAGGAGACGAAAAGAGAACTGGTAGAGCTCAGGAAACGCATGGAAAAAGAAAAGGAACCGTATGATATGGTTTGGATGTTTGTCCCCTGCAAATCTCATGTTGAAATGTGATTCCCATTGTTGGAGGTGGGGCCTCGGGGAAGGTGTTGGGTCATGTGGGTGGATCCCTTATGAATGGCTGAGCACCATCTCTTGCTGATGAGTGAGTTCTTGCCCCGAGTTCACATGAGAGCTGGTGTTTAAGGAACCTGCACCTCCCCACCTCTCTCTTGCTCCCTCTCTCACTATCTGATACCGTCTCCTCTCTTTTTGCCTTCTGCCATAGTTAGAAGCTTCCTGAGGCCTCACTAGGAGCAGATGCCAGCACCATGCTTCCTGTACATCCTGCAGACCCAATTAAACCGCTTTTTTAGAAAATAAATTACCAAGCTTCAGATATTCCTTTATAGCAACACACAGACTAACACAGGCACTAAGGTGGAAACTTCAGCAAAAGAACAACAATAAACACGCACTCATATATATACATCACACTCATGCAAATACCACATACATGCACACACATACACACACACTGAAAACACAGGTAAGGATGTGGCAGGTAGGAATGAGAAATCCACACAAAATGAAATTATTTTAAAGCAGATAATAGATACTGAAGCCAAAGGAGAACCAATATACACATATAATTGGTATTCCTGAGGAAGAGAACAAAGCAAATAGAACATGAAAACATTCAAGGTTTTACGAGTTGAAACATTTCCCAAAATAACAAAGTCGTTTTTCTCCAGATCAAAAGGACATGCCACGTTCCAGGGGACAAAAATGATGCAGAAAAACACCAATACATATGCTGGTGAATTGCTTAACCTCAAGACTAAAAACAAAATTTCTGAGGGCATCCAGAATTCACCTTCGATGGGGAACAACTCAGCCTAGCCTCCAAATTCCTAGCAAAGCCAAAGCCGGGGACAATCAGCAAGGTCTACCAAGTTCTGAGATAGACCAAGTTGGAAACCAAGACTGTTATACCTCACCAGGTTGTCTTTCAAGATTGCAGATAGCAGAGAGACACTGTCAAACATGCGAGCACTCAGGCATGCAGCCCCAGGAGCCTCTGGTTAACACGCCACTAGGTGACAGCATCCAGACAGCCAGAAAAACCCAAGTGAAGAATTTGGGAATGTAAAGAACATGGAATGAAGAATAGAGGTGAAATCTGTGGCTCCATTTCAATAGAAACTAAACAGCTACGGCATTCATGGTCACAGAAGAGAATATAAATGCTATAGACAACATAGAAGGGTAAGACAAAGCTGGGAGTTCCAACAGGGAAGGGAGAGAGTACATGCATGCTGTTTCCCATTTTCCATGGCCAAGATTCCAGCTGAAGATGAGGCACACAGATGAAGAAGACAGTGGCTCTGACCTCTTAATGCTCTCATTATCTCTTTTCTTAATTTCAGCAACACATTTTAGGAATGAATATTGCATATACCAAGGAAGTTCACCAATTCCTTTTAGCTTCACTTGTTTTTCTTCAGTCAATATCAAGTAACAGCATTTTTACATATCATATGACCCAAGTTTTCTTGTAGTATTCTGTGTCCCTGCATCATTGCATGCTTCCAGCCTTCCTCTTTCTCCTCTTTGTACATAAGCACAGAGAGGTATCTGCAGGGATAGTTAAATGTTCATGATAGTTATTTCTGGAGTGGTGAGATTCTTGGTAATGTTTTTTCAACTAGGATTTGGTACTTTTCTTCAGTGTTTTAATTTTTAAATAATAAACACATTTCATTTTCTATAAAGACATTTTTAAAGGAATATTTGTATTTGCTGAACCTCATTTCTTCTATACTTATTTACACCTGGAGTGGCTCTTTTTTTCCCGTTGTTGCTGTTGCCTGTTTTCTGGCATGGCACCTACCCCAGACCAGCGTTGTGGGACCCGCAGAAGTGCCTGCTGTCTTTCATGAAAGCCGCATTCTCTTCCAGCCTCCTGGAAGACTGGCTTTCCCAGCAGGGTGAGAGACTGGGCCAAACCATCTCTGACTTCTTCCTGGCTTTGCTGGAACAAGTACTTCTGTATGGGCAGTAGAGGTGTGAGGTAAGAGTTTCATTAAAGTACAGGCATTGTCCTCTGGGTCAAGTTCACTGACTGCTGCTGTGGTCAACTGAGCTCAACCAGCCCAGAATGACAGCCCATCAAATGGTCCTCTTGGACAGGGTTATGGAATTCAATGAGATAGTGCATGTGATGTGCTTAGCACAGCACCTGGCATGTGGCTAACAATCAGTAAATAGAAGCAATTATGAACATCACGCCAGCCATGCTGTGTGCAACCAGACACCCATCAAGGGTATATTGAGCACCAGGTAAAACTGACTATTGCTACCAATGTGATAGAAAATTGCCACCTGTCTGTCTAGCTTTTCCTGACTTCTTCAGTGTGTCATTAATTACCTACATCCTCTAAAAGCTAGGGAACTCATTTGCATCTCATATATTAACTATCCCTAATTATTCTCCCCTTCCTCACTATTGGGTTTGGTGCCTTGGAAAATCTTTTAAAGGTTTGATCTCTCGATTTTACCTCTCATGAGGACTCTTTTCCAACCCTGCATATGGCCCCTGGCTGTTCCTCCATTTGCTGACCCGGAAGGCTATCATTATCAGAGGCCCTTTGCTGGTTATCTCACTAATTTCCATTACTTGTTGGAAGTGAACCTTGCCAAAGACCTGCATGTTGTCATTTCTGTAAGCAGTCATACAGCCAGTATATGTTTTCTGAGATGAGGCTGTTCACCGTGGTCCTAACTACCAGCAAGAAGCATTTTATGGGGGCCTGCGCTGTGTGCTGGAGATCCAGTCTTACCCTCCCCTTGACAATCCTGATCTGTCCCCTGCACAGTTTGTGCTGGGGTTTGGGGTTCTTTGTCTCACCTGTCCGCAGGAGTACAGTGAGGCAGGGAGGAGAAGCAGGCGAAACCTCCCCTCATCATTATCCCCTGTGGATGTAATGGCTCTGCCCTGGATTCACAAAGGCTGCTGGACCCTGCAGGGAGGGCTTATTATGTGATAAACTACCTCAGCCAGGGGCCAATGGGCCTTTGGAGAAAAAAGGCAAAAAGGAACCGGCACATGCTCCCTTTTGAAATGTGAGTGGGTAAATGCTGGTGTGTGGACAGCACAGTGGCAGGTACAGCCAGGAGTATGGCTGAGCCCAGCTGAGATGGCATGATTGGACTATGGGCAAGTCCAGACAGGCTGCCCAGAGCAGGTGCTGCATGAGAGTGGTTGAACCTCGACAGGCAGGTTACCCTGCTCTTGGTGTCTTTGTGCTCATGCTGGAGGATGGGAATTTGTTCTTTGCTAGAAGGTGCTTCCTGTTGGATTGGTGGCCCCCAGGTAATGTCTAGAACCAAAAAGTGGTTTGAGGCCAAAGCAAGGGCAGAGGCTCTGGGTTTATTCCCAAACTGATATAAAGTTGTAAAAAAATGTGCATTTCAGAAGAAAATGCAAAATATAAAATTATTTGTAAGTGGCTTATATATTTCTTATAATTAAAAAAGAGAGAATGAACTTAATGAAACTTTATATAAGAACTCTAAGCAACAGCCCCCAAGGAAGTCTTGCTTAGCCAGCCATTTAATGCTATAATTTACCATTTATATGAGTTAAATGAATTCTTCCTTAGCACAAGTGACAACAAGGGAATGTCCAGGATCACAAAATAGTGATAAGTAGACAAGTTCAACAATTTTTTTGTGCCATTTGCCTGATCTCCGACGCTAATAAGATCTTGGTCAATACTTCTCTTCAGAGTTCACGGAAAAAAAAAATCTTGGCCAAAGTCATGTATTGCTGGCTCTTCCAAAATTATCAACAGAGTGTTCTTGAAGTTTTGGTTGCATATGATTTCTGGTCAGCAGTACAGGAAGGTCATAAAATCTTTTATTCATTTTCTCCAGTCTCAGGAATATCTTGGCCCCAACAACAGCAGGTCCAGCTTTTGACAACTACAGGGCACAACAGCATCTTAACAATGGCCAGTTGAGTTCAAGTTGAGGGCATACCTTATAAATAGAATTTTTAATAGCTTGATTCAAATTGTGTTTTCATTTGGCAAACTTGAGCATAACATGCCTGGAAGGTATGCGCAGATGACGCTTCTAGTTCCTAGAGAAGATATGGCTTCATAAGCTAGCAGACTACGGATGTCCCAAGTCTTTTAGAAATCAGTTATCAAACACGTGCTTGAAACAGTGTCTACAAATACACATGCTAACTGTGTAAAATTAGCCCAGTTTCTTAGTCTATCTGAACCCAGTTTGTAAAACGGAGGCAATAATGCCTTGTGGCCAAAAAGCCATCCATGACTGTCCAGCTGTATGGCCTCCGAGTCAAGCCAAATACCTGGCAAGTCAGCAGCCCAGTGAGCACAAAGATCGTCAGAGCTGCACTCACTCTCCAGGCAGCCAAGGCTTTCTTCACTGCAGGTGAAGTTCTGGAACCTCAAAAGTGTAACAGCCAAAGATGTACTGATACATCATCAAAGTGGGAACCAAACCAAGAACGTTCCTGAGACTGGTGGAGCAACGATGGCCTGAGATTCATAAAATAGCTACTGAGGAGGCTGAAGGGCAGAGCCCATGAGACCAGTTTGGAATGCCACATCAGCAGCACCATCCACACAATGCAGGTCATTCAAACCAGCAAAAGTCGGATCCCCAAGATCAAGAGCCCTGGCTGGCCGGGCTTCTTTCCTTCTTTCCTTCATTCTCTTCTTTTGCACTGCACTTTCCTGATTTTCTTCCTTGGTCTTTCTTTGTTCCTGGATCCACTTCCCCTTGCTGTCCTCTGAGTGTCTGAGTGGTCCTTGGTCCACTTCTCTATCCACATTCACTCCCAAGGTGACCTCACGTCCAGTCCCATGGCTGTACAAATAAATGTACAACACCCAGTGACACCCAAGTGTATGTCCCTAGCACTCCCCTCTCTCTCAACTCCAAACTGGTACATTCAATTTAATTTCACTTAAAGGACAAATTCAAAATATTAAGTAATAAATAAATTACCAAAACAACCACAAACTCTCATCTGATGAATCAGACAAAGTATCTCATGTATCATGCATTTGTCTGAATTATGTGGCTCTGCATTTTATAATCCGAGCACTGGGGGAAAGGCCTGCATGATTTTTTTAAGTGTGTCATACATAGTTGTCAGTCAATTCTGCTTAATGCTGTATTTTATGATCTACGTACTACCCTGATTTTGAATATGTTGTGTTTCAAAACCCTCTGGGTAAATTAATATTCTGAGTCTTAGGTCACTGTTTTTTAGAGAAGTATGGCTAGGCCATAAGCTATCAAGTTTTTCTTCCTTTTCCTGGTTACTGATGTTAGCTCACTTCAAGATCTCAAGTGCTACGTGAGTTCATTCCAACACCACGAATTCCTGGACTCCTGTCTGTACCCACCTCAGTCATACCTGTAAACCTGCACACTGACCTGTCTAAAACAGCTCCCATCATGACTGCTCAGAAATTGTAGTGGTCCCTTCTGCCCATGGAACTTAACAGAATTACGGACCATCAGAGGGGCAGGGACCCACAGGAAACCTACTGTGAGAATATCAACTATACTTAACATCTGAAATATTATCTTGTTTAGTATAATTTTAGTGACCACTTATTTTCCCCTCTTTTTTAGGCCCACACAGCTGAAAATAATAAGCCTTTTCTCTCTGAAAAGAGAATCAAGTCCTGTTTTTTTGCAATGTAAACAGTGGTTACCTTATATTTTAAAAAAATCTCAGAATGGCTCCTGGTCCTCTAGAAAATAATCTATGTACATTTCACAATTTAGAATTAATTCACAGTTTCTGCTTTAAACACTCATTTGTCGGACACAATGTGTACTTGCAGTACTGAAAGAGTTGTAAACAAATGAATACGTAGACTTAAAACCATTTTAGCAATTGTTAAATTGTTTAAATTTAACAATTTTAAATCTCTGTCCACAGTAGACCACAGTAGACCACTGTGGACGGATACTTGAATCCCAAACCTAAATATCAAGAGATAGGAACTGGGAAGCAGAGATTACTTTAGGCGTAAAATCTCACTTTCAAATGTCCTTAGCAGCCTAGCGATCTGTGTCCTCTGGGGCATGCAAAAACACACTGTCCACACTACAAATGAGACAAATTCATCAGACCCTTCACTAAGATTCTAAAAGCTCTGGAAGAAAGAAGATTCCTATTTTATCTGAAATCAAATTATAAGGTGGATACAAAACCAAGGATGCACCAGGAGCCGAACTTAGAATGGAAATGGATCAATTTCTGATTTTAAGTTTCGATCTTGGAAGAAACTTACCTGAACATTGTTAAAAATTATCTGCATGATACAAATGATCCCAAAGTGTCATTTTTCTGACGTGTCCAATTCCATTTTACATCATGTCAGTTATGCGTAAAATTCATTACTGTTATGTGCTTGAAAACATAACTTTTGAGTGCAGCTTATTCTTGTTTTTAGAACTGGACACCTACTTTTCAAATCCTCTCTTTGACCCGAGAACTCAAAAGAAATTGGAAACTTGAAATCTTTTTTTTTTTGAGATGGAGTCTCGCTCTGTCGCCCAGGCTAGAGTGCAGTGGCGTGATCTCTGCTCACTGCAGGCTCCGCCTCCCGGGTTCACACCATTCTCCTGCCTCAGCCTCCAGAGCAGCTGGGACTACAGGCGCCCGCCACTACACCCGGCTAATTTTTTATATTTTTAGTAGAGACAGGGTTTCACTGTGCTAGCCAGGATGGTCTCGATCTCCTGATCTCGTGATCTGCCCGCCTCGGCCTCCCAAAGTGCTGGGATTACAGGCGTGAGCCAGGAAACCTGAAATCTTCACACTCCTTACCTGATGTTGGCTCAATAGCAAAGGCTTGATGAGACTGAATCAAAGTGATATAGAACTCAAAATCTACAGGGCAGCTGCACTGCAAAGGAATAACATAACTTTTGCTGCAAAACAAAACAGAAAATAAAAATATTATTTTTCTGTATAACTGGTTCTTTTGGTAGCAAGGAATGGAGACTCAAGTTATGTAATAAACGATGATGACGGCCAATGCTGATCTGGCACTTCCTGTGTGCCAGGAGTAATCCCATGCATTTTCCATGTAGTAACTATTTTAATCCTATGAGATGGTGCCGTGATTATCCCCACTTACAGAAGAGGAAACTGAGGCACAAGAGAGGGTAAGTGTTCCACATGAGGTGATGTAGTTAGTTAGTGGCAGAACCGGGATCTAACGCAGTTGATTGTGCTGGGTGTCCATACTCCTCACACCACTGTCCTTGCTACCCCTCGAGTACTGTTAGGTTTATCTTCCAGAGTTGCAGTGATAGGGAAAAGGCAGGCTCTACCACACAGCTCGGCCTCACCAAACCAAGGAAAGGCCAAACAGATGGGCTCAGAGAAACCCTGGGAGACCCCTGGCCCTTCATAGAGCCTGGATGGGACAGCATGGAAGAAATCACACCGTGGGCTGTGCTTGATTGAAATAGGCTAGGTACTCTTTATTTGGTCAGAAGTCCAGCAACCATTAGAGAACGTGGAAGAGGTCTATGTACTCAGAAATGGTCTGTCACCCCAAGACAAGGCGGACTTCTAAGCTAGCTTGAAGCTGTTGCTTACAGCACCCCAGGAGCTGTGGCAGCGGTAGCATTTCTTGGAGTGCCCCATGCTTCCCATAAAGTCCTGTCCTTCCACCAGGTCAATCCAAGTCAGCTAGAGTTGACTGCCTGGGGGAGCAGAGTCTCCAGGGTAATTCTACGTCCTATGCAGTGCTGGGGGCAGGTTATCAGGTCCCCTTGCAGCAGTTGGAAGTCAAGTGCCTCCTTTCAAGTGACCCATCCACTCCCTGCATTCCTGATTTGTTTGCACCCCCTCCCTTCTCCTTCAGCCACCAGCTAGTTTCATCTTTGACTCTGTACATCTCTTCTCTACCCCACGCCTTCTGAGCCCTCACCCCATCACAGCCCTCCTGCCTCGAGGCTGACCCTGCCTCTTATCCTTTTAGCTTCTGGCCTCCCTGCCAACTGCTCATCCCCTCTCATTTTCCAGGTCATACTCCCAGGAGAACACAGTTGTAATCTGGTTTGAGCAGAGCTGCCAGGCCAGCTGGGCTCTACTTTCCAGGCAGGACCCATCCGAACCCATCTGTCTGTGGACTTCTCCAATAATGACAGGCTTCCCTACCTGCCCAGAGTCTGTCTTCCCTGGAGATTCAGAGTCCTATGAAGGCAGAGACCAGGTCCATTTGGGTCTCCAGTGTATCCCAGAGTGTCGCATGGACCAAAGGCTCAACAAATATTTGTTGGTGTGAAGCAAAATAACCCTTTTTTCAGTAACAATTTTGGGGATATGATATAACTCACATGTGGCTTTTAAAATTATGCCCAAAACATTTTTATTTGGCTTTAAAATTCACTATCTTTAAAAAATCTGTGAAATATTTCAAACATAAAGAAAAATGTACAGAACAATAAAATAACAACCCCTTTATCTACTACTGAGCTCTAACAAATCTTTCGCTTTGGGCATATCAGCATTATGTTTTTAAAGAAATAAAACATTACAAAAGAGTTGAAGCTCCCTGTAGCTCCTTCCCCAATTCTCTCTCTTCCTCCCTGCTTTAAGATAGTCAGTTTTATCAATCTTTATTTTGGAGAAAATTAAAATCTGTTCCAAACTATGAACATGGCATGTCTCTAATTTATTCAGGTTTAATTTTATGTCCTCAATCAAATTTTATAAGTGACCCCTACCCTGTAATCACTGTTCTACCATTCTCATGCATTCTAGTAATTACTACTTACATATGTATGCATACAATATGTGGTATGCATAAAATATATAGTATATTGTTTGTTTTTAACAATAGTGCTCTGAAACTTGTTATTTTTGCTCAACACTACGTTTTTGAGACTTATCCATGGAAATATGTAAAGATCTGTTCATTCATTTTAACTAGTGAAGAGCATTCCATTATATAATCATACCACACTTTATTCAGCCACTCTCCTGTTGATGGGCATTTCGGTTGTTTGCATTTTTTCACTATTGCAATGTGGCAGTGAAGATCCTACTGCATGACTCCATGTGCACCTGCAGTAGAGCTACTTTAGGAATAACCCCAAACGGGATTTCTGATTAGTAGCAAAGTAAAAATATTAAATTCACTAGATACGACTAAGATATTTTTCAAAGCCCTTTACCAATTTACACTTTTACTAGCAGAATAGGAGGGTTTCTGTTGCTTACCAACATTTAGGATTCTCAGTCATTTTAACGTCTGTCAACCTGTTGGAGGTGAAATGGCATCTCATTTCACTTTCATTCTCATTCTTTTGAGGTTAAGCTTCTGTTCCTGTTTATTCATTTGGGTTCCCTCTCCTGTGAATTGCCTGTGCATATCCTTTGCCCATGTCTCTATTCAGTTGTTTTGTTCTCTTATTCATTTGTAAATTCTTTTTTTTTTTTTTTTTTTTTTTTTGAGACAGAGTCTCACTTTGTCACCCAGTCTGGAGTGCAGTGGCATAATCATAGCTCACTGCAGCCTTGATGTTCTGGGCTCAAGTGATCCTCCCACCTCAGTCTCCTGAGTAGCTGGGACCACAGGTATGCACCACCATGCCTAACTAGTTTTTAAATTTTTTGTAGAGATGAGTTCCCACTATGTTCCCGGGCTTGTCTCAAACTCCTGGGCTCAAGTGATCCTCTTGCTTTGGCCTCCCAAAATGCTGGGATTACATGCATGAGCCACCATGCCTGGCCTCATTTGTAAATTCTAATATTAATTTAGTTAATTATATGCATTGCAAGTATCTTTTCCAAACCATAGTTTATTTTTTGACTTATTTATGGTGTTTTTGTTGGACATAAATTTTTAATTTTAAGATAGTCAGTTTTATCAATCATTGTTGTGGAGAAAATTGAAATCTGTTCTAAACTATAAACACAGTATGTCTCTAATTTATTAAGGTTTAATTTTATGTCCTCAATCAAATTTTATAAGTGTCTCCATAGTGAGCTTATACATTTTGGTTAAGTTTTTCCCTAGGTGTTTTGGTATGTTTGGGTTGCTATCACAGAATACCATAGACTGGGTGGCTTATGAACAATAGAAATTTATTCCTCACAGTTCTGGAGGCCGGGAAGTCTAAGATCAAGGTGCCGGCAGATTTCGTGTCTGGTGCAGGCCCACTTCCTGGTTCATAGATGACCATCTTTTCACTGTGTCTTTGCATAATGGAAGGGGCTATGGAGCTCTCCAGATCTCTTTTATGAGGACACTAATCCTGTTCATGAGGGCTTTGCCCTCATGGCTTCATCACCTCCCAAAGGCCCCACATCCTAATATATCACCTTGGGGGTTAGATTTAAACACATGCATTTTGAGGGGGAAACAAACATTCAGACCATAGCACCAGGTATCTTATAGCTTCTGTGACATAGTGAATGGAATGTTTGTCTTTTATAATTCATTATTACTAGTGTATTGCAATGCTACTGTTGGATTTTGATCTAAAACCCTGCTAAAGTCTTTTATGGGTTGTAAAAGTTTATCTGTAGATTTCTTCAGATTTTCTATGTAGAAAATTGTACAGTCTAGGCCAGGCACAGTGGCTTGCACCTATAATCCTAGTGTAAGTCATAAAGTCTAAAAAAAAAAAAAAAGGCCGGGCGCGGTGGCTCAAGCCTGTAATCCCAGCACTTTGGGAGGCCGAGATGGGCGGATCACGAGGTCAGGAGATTGAGACCATCCTGGCTAACATGGTGAAACCCCGTCTCTACTAAAAAAATACAAACAACTAGCTGGGCGAGGTGGTGGGCGCCTGTAGTCCCAGCTACTCGGGAGGCTGAGGCAGGAGAATGGCGTAAACCCAGGAGGCGGAGCTTGCAGTGAGCTGAGATCCGGCCACTGCACTCCAGCCTGGGTGACAGAGCGAGACTCCGTCTCAAAAAAAAAATAATAAAAATAAAAATAAAATAAATAGAAAAGTGAACGCGGAGGGCGGAGCAAGATGGCCGAATAGGAACAGCTCCAGTCTCCAACTCCCAGCGCGAGCGACACAGAAGACCGGTGATTTCTGCATTTTCAACTGAGGTACTGGGGTCATCTCACTAGGGAGTGCCGGACAATCGGTGCTGGTCAGCTGCTGCAGCCTGACCAGCGAGAGCTGAAGCAGGGCGAGGCATCGCCTCACCTGGAAGCGCAAGGGGGAAGGGGATCCGTTTTCCTAGCCAGGGGAACTGAGACACACAACACCTGGAAAATCGGGTAACTCCCACCCCAATACTGCGCTGTAAGCATACAGGCACACCAGAATATATCCCACACCTGGCCGGGAGGGTCCCACGCCCACGAAGCCTCCCTCACTGCTAACACAGCAGTCTGCCGCGATCTATCCGCAAGGCAGCACCGAGGCTGGGGGAGGGGCGCCCGCCATTGCTGAGGCTTAAGTAGGTAAACAAAGCCCCTGGGAAGCTCGAACTGGGTGGAGCTCACAGCAGCTCAAGGAAGCCTGCCTGTCCCTGTAGTCTCCACCTCTGGGGACAGCGCACAGCTGAAGACCAACAGAGGAAGTAGCGGGAGCCGGTGCAGACGCGAACGACTCTGACAGCTTTGGGGAGAGCCGTGGATCTCCCAACGCGGAGGTTGAGATCTGAGAACGGACAGACTGCCTGCTCAGGTGTGTCCCTGACCCCTGAGTAGCCTAGCTGGGAGAAATCCCCCACTAGGGGCAGTCTGACACCCCACACCTCACAGGGTGGAGTACACCCCTGAGAGGAAACTTCCAAAGGAAGAATCAGACAGGTACACTCGCTGTTCAGCAATATTCTATCTTCGGCAACCTCTGCTGCTGATACCCAGGCAAACAGGGTCTGGAGTGGACCTCAAGCAATCTCCAACAGACCAACAGACAGTCCTTCTGACTGTCAGAAGGAAAACTATCAAACAGGAAGGACACCTATACCAAAACCCCATCAGTACGTCACCACCATCAAAGACCAGAGACAGATAAAACCACAAAGATGGGGAAGAAGCAGGGCAGAAAAGCTGGAAATTCAAAAAATAAGAGCGCATCTCCCCCTGCAAAGGAGCGCAGCCCATCGCCAGCAACGGATCAAAGCTGGTCAGAGAATGACTTGGACGAGAGGAGAGAAGAAGGCTTCAGTCCATCAAACTTATCAGAGCTAAAGGAGGAATTACGTACCCAGCGCAAAGAAACTAAAAATCTTGAAAAAAGAGTGGAAGAATTGACAGCTAGACTAATTAATGCAGAGAAGATCATAAACGAAATGACAGAGATGAAAACCATGACATGAGAAATACGTGACAAATGCACAAGCTTCAGTAACCGACTCGATCAACTGGAAGAAAGAGTATCAGCGATTGAAGATCAAATGAATGAAATGAAGCGAGAAGAGAAACCAAAAGAAAAAAGAAGAAAAAGAAATGAGCAAAGCCTGCAAGAAGTATGGGATTACGTAAAAAGACCAAATCTACGCCTGATTGGGGTGCCTGAAAGTGAGGGGGAAAATGGAACCAAGTTGGAAAACACTCTTCAGGAAATCATCCAGGAGAACTTCCCCAACCTAGTAGGGCAGGACAACATTCAAATTCAGGAAATACAGAGAACGCCACAAAGATACTCCTCCAGAAGAGCAACTCCAAGACACGTAATTGCCAGATTCACCAAAGTTGAAATGAAGGAAAAAATCTTAAGGGCAGCCAGAGAGAAAGGTCGGGTTACCCACAAAGGGAAGCCCATCAGACTAACAGCAGATCTCTCGGCAGAAACTCTACAAGCCAGAAGAGAGTGGGGGCCAATATTCAACGTTCTTAAAGAAAAGAATTTTAAACCCAGAATTTCATATCCAGCCAAACTAAGTTTCATAAGTGAAGGAGAAATAAAATCCTTTACAGATAAGCAAATGCTTAGAGATTTTGTCACCACCAGGCCTGCCTTACAAGAGACCCTGAAGGAAGCACTAAACATGGAAAGGAACAACCGGTACCAGCCATCGCAAAAACATGCCAAAATGTAAAGACCATCGAGGCTAGGAAGAAACTGCATCAACTAACGAGCAAAATAACCAGTTAATATCATAATGGCAGGATCAAGTTCACACATAACAATATTAACCTTAAATGTTAATGGACTAAATGCTCCAATTAAAAGACACAGACTGGCAAACTGGATAAAGAGTCAAGACCCATCAGTCTGCTGTATTCAGGAGACCCATCTCACATGCAGAGACATACATAGGCTCAAAATAAAGGGATGGAGGAAGATCTACCAAGCAAATGGAGAACAAAAAAAAGCAGGGGTTGCAATCCTTGTCTCTGATAAAACAGACTTTAAACCATCAAAAATCAAAAGAGACAAAGAAGGCCATTACATAATGGTAAAGGGATCAATTCAACAGGAAGAGCTAACTCTCCTAAATATATATGCACCCAATACAGGAGCACCCAGATTCATAAAGCAAGTCCTTAGGGACTTACAAAGAGACTTAGACTCCCATACAATAATAATGGGAGACTTCAACACTCCGCTGTCAACATTAGACAGATCAACGAGACAGAAAGTTAACAAGGATATCCAGGAATTGAACTCATCTCTGCACCAAGTGGACCTAATAGACATCTATAGAACTCTCCACCCCAAATCAACAGAATATACATTCTTCTCAGCACCACATCGCACTTATTCCAAAATTGACCACATAATTGGAAGTAAAGCACTCCTCAGCAAATGTAAAAGAACAGAAATTATAACAAACTGTCTCTCAGACCACAGTGCAATCAAACTAGAACTCAGGACTAAGAAACTCAATCAAAACCGCTCAACTACATGGAAACTGAACAACCTGCTCCTGAATGACTACTGGGTACATAACGAAATGAAAGCAGAAATAAAGATGTTCTTTGAAACCAATGAGAACAAAGATACAACATACCAGAATCTCTGGGACACATTTAAAGCAGTGTGTAGAGGGAAATTTATAGCACTAAATGCCCACAAGAGAAAGCAGGAAAAATCTAAAATTGACACTCTAACATCACAATTAAAAGAACTAGAGAGGCAAGAGCAAACACATTCAAAAGCTAGCAGAAGGCAAGAAATAACTAAGATCAGAGCCAAACTGAAGGAGATAGAGACACAAAAAACCCTCCAAAAAATCAATGAATCCAGGAGTTGGTTCTTTGAAAAGATCAACAAAATTGACAGACCGCTAGCAAGGCTAATAAAGAAGAGAAGAGAGAGGAATCAAATAGATGCAATAAAAAATGATAAAGGGGATATCACCACTGACCCCACAGAAATACAAACTACCATCAGAGAATACTATAAACGCCTCTACGCAAATCAACTAGAAAATCTAGAAGAAATGGATAATTTCCTGGACACTTACACTCTCCCAAGGCTAAACCAGGAAGAAGTTGAATCCCTGAATAGACCAATAGCAGGCTCTGAAATTGAGGCAACAATTAATAGCCTACCCACCAAAAAAAGTCCAGGACCAGATGGATTCACAGCTGAATTCTACCAGAGGTACAAGGAGGAGCTGGTACCATTCCTTCTGAAACTATTCCAATCAATAGAAAAAGAGGGAATCCTCCCTAACTGATTTTATGAGGCCAACTTCATCCTGATACCAAAGCCTGGCAGAGACACAACAAAAAAAGAGAATTTTAGACCAATATCCCTGATGAACATTGATGCAAAAATTCTCAATAAAATACTGGCAAACCGGATTCAGCAGCACATCAAAAAGCTTATCCACCATGATCAAGTGGGCTTCATCCCCGGGATGCAAGGCTGGTTCAACATTCGCAAATCAATAAACGTAATCCAGCATATAAACAGAACCAAAGACAAGAACCACATGATTGTCTCAATAGATGCAGAAAAGGCTTTTGACAAAATTCAACAGCCCTTCATGCTAAAAACGCTCAATAAATTCGGTATTGATGGAACGTATCTCAAAATAATAAGAGCCATTTATGACAAACCCACAGCTAATATCATACTGAATGGGCAAAAACTGGAAAAATTCCCTTTGAAAACCAGCACAAGACAGGGATGCCCTCTCTCACCACTCCTATTCAACATAGTGTTGGAAGTTCTGGCTAGGGCAATCAGGCAAGAGAAAGAAATCAAGGGTATCCAGTTAGGAAAAGAAGAAGTCAAATTGTCCCTGTTTGCAGATGACATGATTGTATATTTAGAAAACCCCATCGTCTCAGCCCAAAATCTCCTTAAGCTGATAAGCAACTTCAGCAAAGTCTCAGGATAGAAAATTAATGTGCAAAAATCACAAGCATTCTTATACACCAGTAACAGACAAGCAGAGAGCCAAATCAGGAATGAACTTCCATTCACAATTGCTTCAAAGAGAATAAAATACCTAGGAATCCAGCTTACAAGGGATGTAAAGGACCTCTTCAAGGAGAACTACAAACCACTGCTCAGTGAAATCAAAGAGGACACAAACAAATGGAAGAACATACCATGCTCATGGATAGGAAGAATCAATATCGTGAAAATGGCCATACTCCCCAAGGTTATTTATAGATTCAATGCCATCCCCATCAAGCTACCAATGAGTTTCTTCACAGAATTGGAAAAAACTGCTTTAAAGTTCATATGGAACCAAAAAAGAGCCCGCATTGCCAAGACAATCCTAAGTCAAAAGGACAAAGCTGGAGGCATCACGCTACCTGACTTCAAACTATACTACAAGGCTACAGTAACCAAAACAGCATGGTACTGGTACCAAAACAGAGATATAGACCAATGGAACAGAACAGAGTCCTCAGAAATAATACCGCACATCTACAGCCATCTGATCTTTGACAAACCTGAGAGAAACAAGAAATGGGGAAAGGATTCCCTATTTAATAAATGGTGCTGGGAAAATTGGCTAGCCATAAGTAGAAAGCTGAAACTGGATCCTTTCCTTACCCCTTATACGAAGATTAATTCAAGATGGATTAGAGACTTAAATGTTAGACCTAATACCATAAAAACCCTAGAAGAAAATCTAGGTAGTACCATTCAGGACATAGGCATGGGCAAGGACTTCATGTCTAAAACACCAAAAGCAACGGCAGCAAAAGCAAAAATTGACAAATGGGATCTCATTAAACTAAAGAGCTTTTGCACAGCAAAAGAAACTACCATCAGAGTGAACAGGCAACCTACAGAATGGGAGAAAATTTTTGCAACCTACTCATCTGACAAAGGGCTAATATCCAGAATCTACAAAGAACTCAAACAAATATACGAGAAAAAAACAAACAACCCCATCAAAAAGTGGGGAAAGGATATGAACAGACATTTCTCAAAAGAAGATATTCATACAGCCAACAGACACATGAAAAAATGCTCATCGTCACTTGCCATCAGAGAAATGCAAATCAAAACCACAATGAGATACCATCTCACACCAGTTAGAATGGCAATCATTAAGAAGTCAGGAAACAACAGGTGTTGGAGAGGATGTGGAGAAATAGGAACACTTTTACACTGTTGGTGGGATTGTAAACTAGTTCAACCATTATGGAAAACAGTATGGCAATTCCTCAAGGATCTAGAACTAGATGTACCATATGACCCAGCCATCCCACTACTGGGTATATACCCAAAGGATTATAAATTATTCTACTACAAAGACACATGCACACGTATGTTTATTGCGGCACTATTCACAATAGCAAAGACTTGGAATCAACCCAAATGTCCATCTGTGACAGACTGGATTAAGAAAATGTGGCACATATACACCATGGAATACTATGCAGCCATAAAAAAGGATGAGTTTGCGTCCTTTGTAGGGACATGGATGCAGCTGGAAACCATCATTCTTAGCAAACTATCACAAGAAGAGAAAACCAAACACCGCATGTTCTCACTCATAGGTGGGAACTGAACAATGAGATCACTTGGACTCGGGAAGGGGAACATCACGCACTGGGGCCTAACATGGGGAGGGGGGAGGGGGGAGGAGGGAGGGATTGCATTGGGGAGTTATACATGATGTAAATGATGAATTGATGGGTGCTGATGAGTTGATGGGCGCAGCACACCAACATGGCATAAGTATACATATGTAACAAACCTGCACGTTATGCACATGTACCCTAGAACTTAAAGTATAATAAAAAAAAAAAAAAAAAAAAAAAGTGAACGCAATAAAATTCTAAAATAAAGAAAACTATGGGCATATATAGGCTTCAGTCACATAATCAAACCTGGAAATTTTGACTTATATTAGGATAGAGTTTGTTTTTGCCGTAAATACTAAATGCTCAAAAAACAGGATTAATAAAATGTTATAATATAAAAAAATAATAATAATAATAAAATAAAATAAAATAAATAAAAAAAAAGAGAGAGAGACTCTTTCCTATTTACTTTTCCAACTCTTATAACTCATATATTTTTTTCTGATCATTGCATTGATGACTTCTAGTATAATACTGAATTGAAGTGAAGAGTATCTTTTTCTTATTTTGACTTTGTTGGACATACTTTAATTTTTACCACTAAGAATGATGTTTCTAGAAAGTTTGTGATAGCCTTTATCAGGTCAAGGAAATTTTCTTCTATTTCTAAACTTTTTTTCCACTTAATCATGAAGGAGTTTTCTTTTTGTTAAAATTTGCTTGGTATACATACTTCTTCCATTCCTTCATTTTCAAACTTCCTGAAAAGTTTTATTTTAGGTGTGTTTCCAGAAAGCAGGATATAGCTGCATTAAAAAATGTTTAGCAGGTGGGATAACCTTTTCATTTTAATAGGTGAATTTAATCAGTTTTCATTTGTTACAATTAATAATAGATATATTTGAACTTATTTCTACCATCTTGTTTTGTGTTTTCTAAAAAACATCTTTGCTTCATTTTTGTTCTTTTGCCTCTTGCTGGACTGATTGCTTTTATATTTCTACTTTTTTTCCTCCTATGACTTGGCAGCTATAGATTGCATTTCTATAATTTTAATTATTACTCTAAATTGTTAAAAGATATGTCTTATTGACAGCTGGGTGCTGTGGCTCATGCCTGTAATCCAAGCACTTTGGGAGGCTGAGGTGGGCAGACCACTTGAACTGAGGACTTCAAGACTAGCCTGGGCAACGTAGCAAAACCCCATCTCTACAAAAAATACAAAAATTAGCTGGGTGCAGTTGCGTGTGCCTGTAGTCCGAGCTGCTTGGGAGGCTGAGATGGGCAAATGGCTGGAGCCTGGAAAGCAGAGGTTCCAATGAGCGGAGACCGCATCACTGCACTCCAGCCTGGGTGACAGAGCACAGGCCCTGTCAAAAAAAAAAAAGAGAGATATGTCTTACTTACTGAAAATTCCCAACAAAGTCTAAACCTATCTAGTATTTCTATCCTCCCAAATACAGTGTGGCCAACCCTACCTGCCTATTGAAGACTCTTTCTCACCCCTCCATCTTGTATGTGCTATGTTGAGTTGTAGCTTTAGCTTAAACAACAAAAAATACTGACTTTTAAAAATGGTTAATTAATTAAATTTACCAACATATGTCATTAATTTTGGTGTCTGCCATTCGCTTTCGATTCCCATGGCTACTTTCTGAATATGTTTTTCTTCTTGCTGGCATATGCCTTTTAAATTTTCTTTTAGTGAGGATTGTGTGTGGGAAATTCTTATGTAAATAAACTTATTTTTTATTGTCTTCCTTGGGAAAAATTTTAGGTTGACTGTTTATTTTCCCTTGGCATTTTGAAAATATTTACTCCACATCTTTCTTTAATTGTTTGTTGCTGATGAAGAACTGTTGTCATTTTTTTTTGTAGATTATCACTCTTTTCTCTCTGGCAGCTTTTTAAGGTTTCTCTTTTTTTTCCTTATTTATTTGTTTGTTTGTTTGTTTATTTATTTATAGAGATGGGATCTCACTTTGTTGCCCAGGTTGGTCTCAAACTCCTGGGTTCAAGTGATTCTCCTGCCTTGGCCTCCCAGAGTGCTGGAATTACAGGCAAGATTTCTCTTTATTCTTGATGCTCTGCAGCTTGCCTCTTACGTGTCTAGGTAGAAATTTATCTTTATCCTGCTAGATATTAATATTTGAATGCACTTATCAAATCTTCACAATTATCTTTAATTCTGAAAAGCTTGGTATTATTCTGTACCATTCCCTCCACTCTCTCCTGACAGAACTCTAATTTATTAGACACATATATCTTGGAGTTTTTCAGTCTAGCTTCCATATGCACTAATTTCCCTTCATGTAAAATGTAATCTCTATATACTCTATTCTGGGTGAATTCCTGTATTATTACTATCTTCCAATCTATTAGTCTTTTCTTCAACTGTGTCCAGTGAAGAGTTTATTCAATTTATTGAGATTTCAGTTTTTGGTGTCTATATTTTGAATTTTTAAGATTTCTAATTGGTTGTTTTTATCTATCTGATCTTTAAGAAAATGTCCACCTATTTTTGTTTCATAATTTCTTGATATTTTAAAGTGGAAGTTTGTCTCAATCATCTCATTGAGAATCCTAAGTATATCTATTTTAAAGTTTTATTAAACTGTTTTTAGTAATTCATTTCATTCAATTATATTCTGATAGTTGGGTTTTGGTTTTCTTAGCACAAGATTTATTCATGTGTTTTGGAATTTGGATTTGCAGGCTCATTTTGAGTAAAAGGATTTAATCTACATTCAATTTTATAATTGCATATTGGGGCTCCTGCCAGCCAGCTATTTTAGTGCTACAGTGAACTCAGTCACTGGGCCAGCAGGTAACGTGGCTCACCTCTGCACCACAAGCTGGTTAGTACTGTCCTTTACACTTTCCTCTGTCCACAACCAGGGACAAGGCCCCAGGTCCAGGCAACAGGTCAGCAGAAGGTTTCCAGCTTCCTTTCACGGGGAGTGCAAAGGTGGGGCAGCTTACCTCTTCTCCTGGCTGCAGGCCAGGTGCGGATCCCCTGAATCAGTGAGACACTTGCGGTCTCCTTTACCCCATGGAGTGGTCTCCAACACTGCCTGACTGCTTCAAAACCTGGAGCCTGCTAGCCTGTGGCTCCACCCTGCAACCCACTCAGCATTTCTATGCTGTTCCTGCTCTGTGGAGTTGTTCGGCTTGTTTCTGAGCCTGAGTGTGCCTTTTTGGAGGTCTCTTTTTATATGTTGTTTGTCACTAACTAGAATTTCGCACAAAAAAGGTTCATTGCAGTGTGAGCACACTGCTTCATCCTGACCAGATGTCTCTAAATGTACTTTTGAGAGATCTACAGTCTGAATGCAGAGTTCCTAATGTCAGGCAGTCCCCTGTTTCTAATTAATTTGCACTGGTATTTGTTTTTAAAACATTGTTCCTTAGCGATGACGTCTCTTTGAGAGGAACGTAGCTGTACTGTGAGCACATGAAATCCCCGATAGGGTACAGGCCTGCATCAGAATTTATATACTCATGTTCAGGGGCCCTAGGTTTCTGATAAAAATTCTGAATAAGGGTCACCGTACAGGGTATGGTCTTCGGTCAACAGTAAAACGAAAAAACTTCATAGGATTTTCTACCAAACTCACAAATCTTATCTTAAATCAGGCTCTGTTAGAGATATGCAGTCAATCTTCACTCTCTGAGATGTTTCCTAATTCTGAAAAACAGAATATATGAAGGTAAGGCAGTTCATCCTAATAGGTGCTCAGGTCCCACTGAGTGTCAGCTACTCTACCAGCGCTGGGTAGATAAAACTAACATTACAAGTTAGTTACACATGCGTGTGAGCTATTTATGCCCCTCAGAACCTAAGTAGGCCTTGGGTAATGTGCAATGTGAAGTGTTAAACTGCCCAAATACGGTCTTTGAAGATGAGGCCAGTGGACTCACATAGCCACACAGGCTGTGTTGCCCTAGGTCAGTAACCCAGGGGTGTGCTCAAGGCTGTCCCAGCAAAGCAAAGTCTGACACTCATGGCTCCTCTGCTAAAAGCTGCATGTTTGCATTTTCCTGAATTGAAACAAACAAAAACTCCTGGGGCTTTTCCCATTTGTCACATATACTCAATTTTCAATTAATTTCACAGCTCTGATAAATCCCATAGAAAAGGTGTCAGGGTATTTGCTTAATAATAATTATCTGAAGCCAAGTTCCTGATGCATTAGCCAGTCTGGAAAAACAAACAGTTCCTTAAGGGCACAAAATTCCAAGTACCATAATTCAGAAGCAGATATAGCAGTGCAAGTAGTACAATTTTCAGTGGAATTGCTGAACTTCTGCTTTCACTACTGCCGTGCATATTATGCATGTCAAATTAGTTTGCATGGCCACCATAATCATAAATCAAAGACAGTTCAGATGAATTTGAGTCAAAAGGAATTTTGGCTGATATGAAATTTATTTAGAAGTTTTTCATATTTAAAGAGACAGAATCCTATTCTGGGTAGAATTTTATATTTTACTAAATTCTCATTGTTAAATACCATTAATCTGATATATAATGAAGAAACATAAATACATATATATATATATATCATGTCTGTTATTTCTCAGAAGTAAATAGGATACTGAATTAGAGTTCTTCTGTAACTTATAGGAATCAGGCAACTAAAATATTAAGGCAAGCAGATGTTAGTGCTTTTGGAAGTAACTACAACTTTTATCCCTGTTACCTTATTATTAAACATTTTATCAATTATGCTAAGGCTATACATAAAAATATATTAAATACTTTAAAATAATTATCCCCTATTTGAATAAAATTGAACTCAAACCTTTTAAATAGTAGACTTTTATATTACGATCATGTGGAAATTTTATGCCTATTAAAAGAGAGCACAAATTTGCCTTACAGAAAGTAAATATAATAAAATGACTTAATAGAAATTCAAATTTGTTTCTTGTCCTTCCTCTAGAACAAGTGATCTTGAACTTACTTTAACATAAAATCAAATATACTCTCTAATTTAAAATATACTCTCTAACTAAAAAATCCCAATATCTAGAGAGGAGAGTGAACACTTTACCATAATAGGATTTGGCTTCTTTTCTGGAAAAAGAAGGTTAACTGACAACAAGCATGACAAATGCTAACTTTTTCCATGATGACTAGATGCAGAGGGCACAATAAATTAACCATTAGTTATTTCACTTGTATGAAATTGGAGGGAAACATCAAGATAAAAGAAAGCCTTTCCATAGAGATGTATGGATAAGGTAAACTATAACATAGACAATAACATGTGGTGGTATCAATACCAAGTGAAGCTTGGAGTTAATAGACCCAGTGATCTCATTTTAGGGTGAAGTCAATTTAGTAGGACTTTTCCATTGTCAACTGCTCATTGATATGAGAATCGTTCACAGATCAAAGGATGTGGACAACAATGATATATCGTGTGCCATTCTTTCCCCTCCGAAGGTACAGAAGACTCACGAAATAATCCAGCGCTTGGGTAGGCTTTGGGGTTACACGTTGTGGCAGGTTTCAAATAAGTCTACAAACTCTTCAACACTCTTTCCACTTAGAGATGGAGTCTATGTGTTCTTCCTTGATTCTGGGCTCTAGGACTACTTAACTAATAGAAAACAGTGGAAATCATGCTGTACCTGTTTCTTAAGGCTAAGGCCTAAGCAACTGGTATCTTCCATTTCTCTTGAGATGGTCATTCTAGAGCCTTGTCACCATGTTGTAAGGAAGCCCACATAGCCTGTGGAGAGAACTACCAGGACAGAACCAGACTCCCAGCCCTCAGGCCATCTGAGTTCCCAGACAATAGCCAGTATTTGAGTGGGGCATCTTGAGAGTGGGTCTTTCAGCTCCCAGCTGACCTGCCCTAGCTGACTGTGCATGGAGCAGAGATGAGCACTCCCCATTAGGCCATGCCCAAGTTGTAGATCCATGAGCAAAATAAATGACTGTTATAATATATTAAGCTACTACCTTCAGGGTGGTTTTTATACAGAAAAAGGAAACCAGAGAACATTCTCTTTCCTGCTTCATTTGTTCTTCAGCGAATGATTATCTTACCCCATTTCTGGATGCAATCTTAATTTGGCAATTTTAAAGTCTTCGTTTTGGTTCTCTCTCTTAATATGTACCAGCTGCTGTGCTTATATGTTATCTAACTCTCTTAACAACGCTTTGAGGTAAGTACTATTATTATCCTCATTTTATAGATGCATAAACTGATCTACAGAGAGGTCCAAGGTCACATGGTTAATAAATGGTGAAGTGGAGTTTTCAAGCCAGGTCTCTAGAACCTAAGCTCTTACCTGCTGTACTATAGTCCCTCTCATAGGTCTCTAATATTACAGAAAATCTCCTGGCATTGCACTGTTTGCATTGCAGTCCCCTTCCCTCCTGCTGCTCTCTTTGAAACTGATCCCTCTGTGCCTTGGTTTGTTAAGCTTTTTAGAGGGCATTTCCTCTAATAAGCACATCAAAAAAGGACTGTAACATCCCACTATGGACTGTTTGTGTCTCCTCAAAATTCATATGTGGAAGCCCCAATTCCCATGATGGAGGTGGGGACTCAGGAAGGTGATTTGGTTTAGATGAGGTCATGAGGGTGGCGCCCCCTGATGGGATTAGTGTGCTTTTAGGAAGAGGAAGGGACTGGAGCCCCTCCCCACCACCCCATGTGAGGAAAGCCGGAAGAGGGGCCCCACCAGAGCTCAGCCATGCTGGTCCCTGATCTCACAATTCTCAGTCTAGATATGTGAGAAATGTCTGTTCTTTAAGCCTCCCAGTCTATGGGAATTTGCTATAGCAGCTGGAGCTGAGGCAAATGCCAAGACCTTTTATAAAATGTTACCAACTTCCTCTCAAGGACCGGCATACACATAGAGAGAAGGAAGAAAGTCAAGGAACTTGCCAGTTATTTTCATTTAAGCTTTAGATATAAACTGCTATATTCAGAATGTGATCAACAAAAACTGAAGGAAATAAGGCACAATATTAGCTGTCTGATTAAACCCTAATCCCCAAAGAAACAGACAACAATTTGAAGAGCTATAAAGAGCTGAGGGTAAAATAGGTTTCAAAATAGGTTCAGTAATGCTCTTTTATCTAAGATAATTTATGTTCTTTTGAACTTTCCTGTGTTGCGTATCTTATTTTCAAAGACACAGTCAATCTCACGGGGACTGGGGCCTCAGACCAGAAGTATGGTAGACCCATAAACTTTAATGATATAGTCAAATAAAGATAAACACAAATTTACATAAAGAAACGTTCACGTAACAGGCATTTACTAATTTTTTCCACCTAGAGAATTAAACACCACCCTCATTTTAGATTAAGCTTAGACCAGTATTAGAGATAAAGGGAATCAAATAGCAAGCTAACGCAGGAACAGAAAATCAAATACCGCATGTTCTCACTTGTAAGTGAGAGCTGAATGACGAGAACACATGGACACACAGAGGTGAACAACACACACTACACACTGGGCCTACTGGAGTGTGGAGGGTGAGAGGAGGGAGAGGGGCAGAAAAAATAACTACTGGGTAAAAGGTACTAGGCATAGTACCTGGGTAATGAAATGATCTGTACAATAAACCCCTGTGAAATGGGTTTACCTATGTAACAAATACGTGCATGTATCCCCGAACCTAAAATAAAAGTTGAAGAAAAAGAAATGAAGTTAAAATTCCCAAATAAAACTTTAGTTTAAGGTTAAAAAAAAAAATAGTAGGTGGAATGAAAGAGTCAAGGGGGCTTGACGGTTTCTCTCCTGGCCTGACCTTTGACTTCCTAGCCCTTAGTTCAGTTCCCTCTTCAACCTGATTTAGTCCCACCTATTGGTAAAGCTGCTCCCACCCCTCCACCTTCACCTCTGTCCCAGCAGTTTAAGAAAAGGAAGAATTCTGAAGACACTAGGGAACAACCTGAATCAAATAAGGCCACCTCTTCATACTTGGCAAAGGAAGTGAAGGCATTTCTCTGGAAGCTGGACAGGAACTGAATTCAGAACAAGTTAGAGGTGACCGGATGACATGATATCTGTCATCTGTAGAGACCATATGTACACTATTCATATTTCCAAAACATAGGTTTTAAAATGATTGTGATACAATATACATAATATAAAATGTACTATTTTAACCATTTTAAGTGTACCATTCAGTGGCATTAAGTACAACCATGCTATTGTGAAACTATTACCACCGTCTGCCCTCAAAACTTTTTCATCTTGCAAAACTGAAATGCTATATTCATTAAACACCAACTCCCTATTCTGCTTCCCCACAGCCCCGGGCAACCACCATTTTATTTTCTGTCTCTATGAATTTATTCTAAGTACTTCATATGAGTGAAATCAAATGCCTATTAAAAAATTAAATATAATTAACACATTTGACAATAGTTCTTTACACCTCACCAGAGTTGCAGATAACATGGAGGAAGGTGGGGTAAGGAAGGAGATTCAGGAGGGTCGACTGGAGGTGGGAGCAGGGCCTGTGGCTGGGGCCCGAGAACAGGGCGAGCTGGCAGAAGGAATGAAAGCCATGGTCGAGGGGAGGCAGGCAGCGAAGGTGGACGTGAAGGGATATGAAAAGCATCCTGCAGACTAATTTCTTTTTTTGTTGAGAAAACTATAGCATTTATTGGGGAAAGATAAGAGGACACACTAATAACTGCTCCTAGTCTTTTCTCTTAGAGTAGGCAGCAGAAGAAACCACACACTGACTATCTTCAAACCACACTTCCTCAGAGCTAAATGACCCATAATAGTGTGTGGCCTGAAACAGCAGGCAGGATCCGCAGCTGCCAGTTTGCTGGTCCCAATACCTTACCCACTAGCAGTAATTAAAACAAGAAACTCACTTGGTGCTGGAGTAAGATATCCATTTTTTAAAAATAAAGCAACTTAAATTCAAATACTTGTGGTTTTGAAATTGCAGTATATAAGAATCTGGGGTGAGAAATTTGGGGCAGATTTAATTTAAAAAATTATTTGAGAAATTATAGTCACAGTTCAGTGAATGAGTTGGTAGTTACTCTATTCTAAATATTTTGACAAGCATTACATAATTACATGGTAGAAACTATATTAAAAGTGCATGTATGTGAGTGTGTGTGTGTGTGCATGCATGTGTGTGCAGATACTACAAACCTGGGCTGCTGCTGCAGCAGTGACCAAAGATGGCTACTTGTGCAGTGTTTAGGTGTCAGATTTGACAGCTGTATTAACCAGGCAAGGAGGAAGAGAACCCAGAAAGCATTCTCAATGTAGGGGTGCCTCTCCAGGGCCAAAAGCCATCCACAATTGTCATCTTTGCTCCTTCCAGGAATGTACTGTGGGCAGACTCTGAAATTCCCTATGTGATACTCTCAAATATTCATGGGAATTCATCCATGAACACTTTTTCTAATAGTAGTTTACAGTTTCTTACTTCTTAGTACTGATACTAGCTTGGTAGTTTCACAGAAGCCACAATGTGCACATGCTGTTGAATGTAATGAATCATTCCAAGAATTTATACAGACTAGATAGTAAACCCTAAATAAGAAAAAGGTTCCACCTGTAACTACTGCTCCGATACATACAATCATCTGCTCTAGATGTTGTTCCCAAATTTGTACCACTCCAGCCCTTGGCCTCATGCAAACCAATTGACCCATCTGCACAAAATCTAGGGGAGGAGAGCAGAGTATTGCCACTTTCAAGGTAGGCTTTTTTCTTCACCTTAGGTTTTTCAGTCTATCCCTTGCTTTCTCTAGGAACCACAAGTCTAGAATTTAACATTTTGTGAGAAAATTTTGAAAAGAATAACCCAAGTCTTCCACTGAAAGTTCCTTTCGTTGACTATCTTAAGGTGGTGCCCACTTCGGTAAATGAAAGGAAGAAATATGTATGCCCTTTTATTATTGCATGACAGATCCCTATAGTTTAGAGGTTGGATGATTTTCTTTTTCTGCTAAAATTCATAAAAGAGACTGGGTCAAGATGAGAAACTAGATTGATATTAGGTCAGCAAAGGTATATTAAATTAAAGAAGTTTTACACAACAATGTATGGAAAAATTTTTCCTATAATAAACATTTAGGCTTTTTAAAAATTATTTACTTCTTAGTGATGACGTCTCACTCTGTTGCCCAGGCTGGAGTGCAGTGGCACCATCAGAGCTCACTACATCCTCGAACTCCTGGGCTCAAGCGATCCTCCTGCCTCAGCCTCCTGAGTAGCTGAGACTACGGGTGTACCCAGCTAGGCTGTTGTTAAATGACAAGAATTGTTTTATCCAAATATCAATTTGAAATAGAAGCTCACTGTGGATTCCTCCACCCAAGTAGGAGTAAGAGTAAAGAACAACTGTGTCGCAAGCTCAAGTCACCCTGGTCAGATGCTTTCATAAAATGCTGCTGTTCCTTTCCATCAACTTCAAACTTGAAGCATGTAAAATGAGTCCCTCATATAAGTAAGCAGTGTTTCCCTTGACAAGCTGAAACAAGTGAATTTTTTCTTTTCGAGTAGGGAGGGTTTCAAAAAACACTTGTGAATATCAATTTGATCGTCTTCTCCTGACATCTGCATTCTAGCATTCTAACCCAGTTACAGCTGGTTCTCAGTCCCCTCTCCTAGAGGCTCTTTTTTGGCACAATTCAAGACTGGTGGTTGTCTATGTGGGGGCAAAGTCTCACCATCAGTCTTCCTTCTCAGCAGTAGCTTAAGAATGCACATTCCCATGTGGCCCAGATGCTTTAAGCTCCAGGGGCAGAAGGAGAATTTGGTTACACTCAAACATCATATTCTGACCTTGGTTGTTCCCACGCTTTCTAAAAGGAGCCTTAAGATTCACTAAGTAAGGATATGCATCCTTCGGTAAATTTCTGAACTTATGACGTAAAAGTTCAAGAAGCTAAAGTATCCTGGCTTTGGAATGGAGTCGCCAGGAGCCTCTTCTGTGAATGTTGTTAATGTGGCCCTGCAGGCTGCAGAGCCTCTATAGCCCTGAGATGAGTACATGGGCCACTTGCTGCAGGAGCCCATGGTGGCCTTATCCATGGCATCATTTTACCAGATCTTCAGCCACCAGATCCATAGTGGATCCTCTCCTGGATTTGTCACACTTCCCCAGGTGAGTTTCAGTCAGGTTTGTCTAGAGCATGCTAACCAATTGGTTAAAGTCAGCTTGGTGCAAGGAAAATGAGTTGATGGGAGAGCAACTGGTCAAGCGACCGGACCTGCTCCAAGTTTCAACTAGTTATCTGGTACCAGGAAGATGCTGTTGGGTAAACTACAGAGCATGATGAATTAACATGAACCTTTTTAGAACCATGGGATTGGAAAAATATAAAACTTCTGTATCTAATATAAGCATATCCATATTTACTTATTATAGGAAGATTGAGATTGTATTTTATCTACAATACTTTTTTTTTTTTATACTTTAAGTTCTAGAGTACATGTGCATAACGTGCAGGTTTGTTACATATGTATACTTGTGCCATGTTGGTGTGCTGCACCCATCAACTCATCAGCACCCATCAATTCGTCATTTATAGCAGGTATAACTCCCAATGCAATCCCTCCCCCCTCCCCCCTCCCCATGATAGGCCCTGATGTGTGATGTTCCCCTTCCCAAGTCCAAGTGATGTCATTGTTCAGTTCCCACCTATGAGTGAGAACATGCGGTGTTTGGTTTTCTGTTCTTGTGATAGCTTGCTAAGAATGATGGTTTCCAGCTGCATCCATGTCCCTACAAAGGACGCAAACTCATCCTTTTTTATGGCTGCATAATATTCCATGGTGTATATGTGCCACATTTTCTTAATCCAGTCTGTCACTGATGGACATTTGGGTTGATTCCAAGTCTTTGCTATTGTGAATAGTGCCGCAATAAACATATGTGTGCATGTGTCTTTATAGCAGCATGATTTATAATCATTTGGGTATATACCCAGTAGTGGGATGGCTGGGTCATATGGTACTTCTAGTTCTAGATCCTTGAGGAATCGCCATACTGTTTTCCATAATGGTTGAACTAGTTTACAATCCCACCAACAGTGTAAAAGTGTTCCTATTTCTCCACATCCTCTCCAGCACCTGTTGTTTCCTGACTTTTTAATGATTGCCATTCTAACTGGTGTGAGATGGTATCTCATTGTGGTTTTGATTTGCATTTCTCTGATGGCCAGTGATGATGAGCATTTTTTCATGTGTCTGTTGGCTGTATGAATGTCTTCTTTTGAGAAATGTCTGTTCATATCCTTTGCCCACTTTTTGATGGGGTTGTTTGTTTTTTCTTCTAAATTTGTTTGAGTTCTTTGTAGATTCTGGATATTAGCCCTTTGTCAGATGAGTAGATTGCAAAAATTTTCTCCCATTCTGTAGGTTGCCTGTTCACTCTGATGGTAGTTTCTTTTGCTGTGCAGAAGCTCTTTAGTTTAATTAGATCCCATTTGTCAATTTTGGCTTTTGCTGCCATTGCTTTTGGTGTTTTAGACATGAAGTCCTTGCCCATGCCTATGTCCTGAATGGTACTACCTAGGTTTTCTTCTAGGGTTTTTATGGTATTAGGTCTAACATTTAAGTCTCTAATCCATCTTGAATTAATTTTCGTATAAGGAGTAAGGAAAGGATCCAGTTTCAGCTTTCTACTTATGGCTAGCCAATTTTCCCAGCACCATTTATTAAATAGGGAATCCTTTCCCCATTTCTTGTTTCTCTCAGGTTTGTCAAAGATCAGATGGCTGTAGATGTGTGGTATTATTTCTGAGGACTCTGTTCTGTTCCATTGGTCTATAGCTCTGTTTTGGTACCAGTACCATGCTGTTTTGGTTACTGTAGCCTTGTAGTATAGTTTGAAGTCAAGTAGCGTGATGCCTCCAGCTTTGTTCTTATGACTTAGGATTGTCTTGGCAATGCGGGCTCTTTTTTGGTTCCATATGAACTTTAAAACCGTTTTTTCCAATTCTGTGAAGAAACTCATTGGTAGCTTAATGGGGATGGCATTGAATCTATAAATAACCTTGGGCAGTATGGCCATTTTCACGATATTGATTCTTCCTATCCATGAGCATGGTATGTTCTTCCATTTGTTAGTGTCCTCTTTTATTTCACTGAACAGTGGTTTGTAGTTCTCCTTGAAGAGGTCCTTTACATCCCTTGTAAGCTGGATTCCTAGGTATTTTATTCTCTTTGAAGCAATTGTGAATGGAAGTTCATTCCTGATTTGGCTCTCTGTTTGTCTGTTACTGGTGTATAAGAATGCTTGTGATTTTTGCACATTAATTTTCTATCCTGAGACTTTGCTGAAGTTGCTTATCAGCTTAAGGAGATTTTGGGCTGAGACAATGGGGTTTTCTAAATATACAATCATGTCATCTGCAAACAGGGACAATTTGACTTCTTCTTTTCCTAACTGGATACCCTTGATTTCTTTCTCTTGCCTGATTGCCCTAGCCAGAACTTCCAACACTATGTTGAATAGGAGTGGTGAGAGAGGGCATCACTGTCTTGTGCCAGTTTTCAAAGGGAATTTTTCCAGTTTTTGCCCATTCAGTATGATATTGGCTGTGGGTTTGTCATAAATAGCTCTTATTATTTTGAGGTACGTTCCATCAATACCAAATTTATTGAGCGTTTTTAGCATGAAGCACTGTTGAATTTTGTCAAAAGCCTTTTCTGCATCTATTGAGATAATCATGTGGTTTTTGTCTTTGGTTCTGTTTATATGCTGGATTATGTTTATTGATTTGTGAATGTTGAACCAGCCTTGCATCCCAGGGATGAAGCCCACTTGATCATGGTGGATAAGCTTTTTGATGTGCTGCTGAATCCGGTTTGCCAGTATTTTATTGAGGATTTTTGCATCGATGTTCATCAGGGATATTGGTCTAAAATTTTCTTTTTTTGTTGTGTCTCTGCCAGGCTTTGGTATCAGGATGAAGTTGGCCTCATAAAATGAGTTAGGGAGGATTCCCTCTTTTTCAATTGATTGGAATAGTTTCAGAAGGAATGGTACCAGATCCTCCTTGTACCTCTGGTAGAATTCAGCTGTGAATCCATCTGGTCCTGGACTTTTTTTGGTTGGTAGGCTATTAATTATTGCCTCAATTTCAGAGCCTGCTATTGGTCTATTCAGGGATTCAACTTCTTCCTGGTTTAGTCTTGGGAGAGTGTAAGTGTCCAGGAAATTATCCATTTCTTCTAGATTTTCTAGTTGATTTGCGTAGAGGTGTTTATGGTATTCTCTGATGGTAGTTTGTATTTCTGTGGGGTCGGTGGTGATATCCCCTTTACCATTTTTTATTGTGTCTATTTGATTCCTCTCTCTTTTCTTCTTTATTAGTCTTCCTAGCGGTCTGTCAATTTTGTTGATCTTTTCAAAAAACCAACTCCTGGATTCATTGATTTTTTGGAGGGTTTTTTGTGTCTCTATCTCCTTCAGTTCTGCTCTGATCTTAGTTATTTCTTGCCTTCTGCTAGCTTTTGAATGTGTTTGCTCTTGCCTCTCTAGTTCTTTTCATTGTGATGTTAGAGCGTCAATTTTAGATCTTTCCAGCTTTCTCTTGTGGGCATTTAGTGCTATAAATTTCCCTCTACACACTGCTTTAAATGTGTCCCAGAGATTCTGGTATGTTGTATCTTTGTTCTCATTGGTTTCAAAGAACATCTTTATTTCTGCTTTCATTTCGTTATGTACCCAGTAGTCATTCAGGAGCAGGTTGTTCAGTTTCCATGTAGTTGAGCGGTTTTGATTGAGTTTCTTAGTCCTGAGTTCTAGTTTGATTGCACTGTGGTCTGAGAGACAGTTTGTTATAATTTCTGTTCTTTTACATTTGCTGAGGAGTGCTTTACTTCCAATTATGTGGTCAATTTTGGAATAAGTATGATGTGGTGCTGAGAAGAATGTATATTCTGTTGATTTGGGGTGGAGAGTTCTATAGATGTCTATTAAGTCCGCTTGGTGCAGAGATGAGTTCAATTCCTGGATATCCTTGTTAACTTTCTGTCTCATTGATCTGTCTAATGTTGACAGTGGAGTGTTGAAGTCTCCCATTATTATTGTATGGGAGTCTAAGTCTCTTTGTAAGTCTCTAAGGACTTGCTTTATGAATCTGGGTGCTCCTGTATTGGGTGCATATATATTTAGGATAGTTAGCTCTTCCTGTTGAATTGATCCCTTTACCATTATGTAATGGCCTTCTTTGTCTCTTTTGATCTTTGATGGTTTAAAGTCTGTTTTATCAGAGACTAGGATTGCAACCCCTGCTTTTTTTTGTTCTCCATTTGCTTGGTAGATCTTCCTCCATCCCTTTATTTTGAGCCTATGTATGTCTCTGCATGTGAGATGGGTCTCCTGAATACAGCAGACTGATGGGTCTTGACTATCCAGTTTGTCAGTCTGTGTCTTTTAATTGGAGCATTTAGTCCATTAATATTTAAGGTTAATATTGTTATGTGTGAACTTGATCCTGCCATTATGATATTAACTGGTTATTTTGCTCGTTAGTTGATGCAGTTTCTTCCTAGCATCGATGGTCTTTACATTTTGGCATGTTTTTGCAATGGCTGGTACCGGTTGTTCCTTTCCATGTTTAGGGCTTCCTTCAGGGTCTCTTGTAAGGCAGGCCTGGTGGTGACAAAATCTCTAAGCATTTGCTTATCTGTAAAGGATTTTATTTCTCCTTCACTTATGAAACTTAGTTTGGCTGGATATGAAATTCTGGGTTTAAAATTCTTTTCTTTAAGAATGTTGAATATTGGCCCCCACTCTCTTCTGGCTTGGAGAGTTTCTGTGGAGAGGTCTGCTGTTAGTCTGATGGGCTTCCCTTTGTGGGTAACCCGACCTTTCTCTCTGGCTGCCCTTAACATTTTTTCCTTCATTTCAACTTTGGTGAATCTGGCAATTATGTGTCTTGGAGTTGCTCTTCTCGAGGAGTATCTTTGTGGTGTTCTCTGTATTTCCTGAATTTGAATGTTGTCCTGCCCTACTAGGTTGGGGAAGTTCTCCTGGATGATATCCTGAAGAGTGTTTTCCAACTTGGTTCCATTTTCCCCCTCACTTTCAGGCACCCCAATCAGATGTAGATTTGGTCTTTTTACATAATCCCATACTTCTTGCAGGGTTTGTTCATTTCTTTTTCTTCTTTTTTCTTTTGGTTTCTCTTCTTGCTTCATTTCATTCATTTGATCCTCAATTGCTGATACTCTTTCTTCCAGTTGATCGAGTCGGTTACTGAAGCTTGTGCATTTGTCACGTATTTCTCGTGTCATGGTTTTCATCTCTGTCATTTCATTTATGACCTTCTCTGCATTAATTAGTCTAGCTGTCAATTCTTCCACTCTTTTTTCGAGATTTTTAGTTTCTTTGCGCTGAGTACGTAATTCCTCCTTTAGCTCTGAGAAGTTTGATGGACTGAAGCCTTCTTCTCTCATCTCGTCAAAGTCATTCTCTGACCAGCTTTGATCCGTTGCTGGCGATGGGCTGCGCTCCTTTGCAGGGGGAGATGCGCTCTTATTTTTTGAATTTCCAGCTTTTCTGCCCTGCTTCTTCCCCATCTTTGTGGTTTTATCTGCCTCTGAGCTTTGATGATGGGGACGTACTGATGGGGTTTTGGTATAGGTGTTCTTCCTGTTTGATAGTTTTCCTTTTAATAGTCAGGACCCTCAGCTGTAGGTCTGTTGGAGATTGCTTGAGGTCCACTCCAGACCCTGTTTGCCTGGGTATCAGCAGCAGAGGTTGCAGAAGATAGAATATTGCTGAACAGCGAGTGTACCTGTCTGATTCTTACTTTGGAAGCTTCCTCTCAGGGGTGTACTCTACCCTGTGAGGTGTGGGGTGTCAGACTGCCCCTAGTGGGGGATGTCTCCCAGTTAGGCTACTCAGGGGTCAGGGACCCACTTGAGCAGGCAGTCTGTCCGTTCTCAGATCTCAACCTCCGTGTTGGGAGATCCACTGCTCTCTTCAAAGCTGTCAGACAGAGTCGTTCCCGTCTGCACAGGCCTCTGCTGCTTCCCCTTTTGTTGTTTAGCTGTGCCCTGTCCCCAGAGGTGGAGTCTACAGAGACAGGCAGGTTTCCTTGAGCTGCTGTGAGCTCCACCCAGTTCGAGCTTCCCAGGGGCTTTGTTTACCTACTTAAGCCTCAGCAATGGCAGGCGCCCCTCCCCCAGCCTCGCTGCTGCCCTGCAGTTAGTTCACAGACTGCTGTGCTAGCAATGAGGGAGGCTCCATGGCCGTGAGACCCTCCCGGCCAGGTGTGGGTATAATCTCCGGGTGTGCCTCTTTGCTTAAAGCGCAGTATTGGGGTGGGAATTACCCGATTTTCCAGGTGTTGTGTGTCTCAGTTCCCCTGGCTAGGAAAAGGGATTCCCTTCCCCCTTGTGCTTCCCAGGTGAGGCGATGCCTCGCCCTGCTTCAGCTCTCTCCGGTCGGGCTGCAGCAGCTGACCAGCACCGATTGTCCGGCACTCCCCAGTGAGATGACCCCAGTACCTCAGTTGAAAATGCAGAAATCACCAGTCTTCTGTGATGCTCGCGCTGGGAGTTGGAGACTGGAGCTGTTCCTAATCGGCCATCTTGCTCCGCCCCCTCTACAATACTCTTTAAGATATTGAATTATTACCAATTTTAACCAGCTATAATGGTTAGGATATCTAGTTATAAAGTACAGTTTCAACCTACAGAAGGGAAAGAGAACTGAAAGCCCTCTGTACCCCACAGATGCTGTGTTCGACTTGGAAATGTTGGACAGAAACTGGAATGCAACTTTCTGTTATTTACAGAGGCTGTCAAAGTACGTTTTACCAGATCTTAAGCCACCAGAGTTGTTTATAGGTAGCTGGCAAGTGCCCACATGGAATTTAATCTCAGTAAGGAAAATTTACAACCATCAAATCCAGCCACTGAAAATGCATCTGATGAATATATACCAGCCCACTTCAGGACCTTGGGGAAAATGTGCTGAGGTCTCATCCTACCCTAAGAGAGGCTCTCCCCAGACTGCAAAAGCAGCCCCAAAGTAAGGGGCAACCGCAAAGTAAGAAAGCAGAATTAGTGGTATTAAACACAAATCCTACAACCTCTGACAATTCTGTCCCAATTGATTCTATGTGAAAGGGGAAATAATACCCTTCTGAATTCACATTTTGCTGAATTTATGGTCTCCCATCAGCTTTGTGCTTTCTCATCATGTATGGTACTTCTTTTTTAGCTGTAAAAGTAATAGTTAGGCTGGGTGTGGTGGCTCATGCCTGTAATCCCAGAACTTTAGGAGGCCGAGACAGGTGGATCTCTTGAGCTCAGGAGTTCAAGACCAGCCTGGCCAACATGGTGAAATCCTATCTCCACCAAAAAATACAAAAAGTTAGCCAGGTGTGGTGGTGCATGTCTGTGGTCCAACCTACTCAGGAGGCTGAGGTGGGAGGATTGTTTGAGCCTGGGAGGCAGAGGTTGCAGTGAGCCGAGATCCTGACACTGCACTCTAACCTGGGTGACAGAGTCAAACTCTGTCTCAAAAAAAAAAGCTTGGAAAAAAAAGTGGTTGTTGGCCAGGTGCAGTGGCTGGCGCCTTTAATCCCAGTACTCTAGGAGGCCAAGGTGGGTGGATCACCTGAGGTCAGGAATTCGAGACCAGCCTGACCAACATGGTGAAAGCCCGTCTCTACTAAAAACACAAAAATTAGTTGAGTGTGGTGTTGCGCGCCCGTAGTCCCAGCTACTCAGGAGGCTGAGGCAAGAGAATTACTTGAACCCAGGAGACGGAGGTTGAGTGAGCCGAAATTGCACCACTGCACTCCAGCCTGGGCAAGAAGCGTGAAACTCCAGCTCAAAAAAAACAAGGGGGGGTGGTTGTTATACTAATTTAACAGTGTAAGTGCTACTGGAATTTCATACATTGCTGGTGGGAATGTAAATGGTACAGCCACTTTGTGAAACAGTCTGGCAGTCATTCAAAATATTAAACATAGATTTACCATATGACCTAACTATTCCACCTCTAGGTATTTACCAAGAGAAATGAAAATATGTATCCTCATAAAAACGGATACACAAATGTTCATAGCACCATTATTCATAATTGCCCCAAAGTAGAAGCAACCCATATATCTATCAACTGATGAACAGATAAATAAAATGTGTTATATCCATTACACGAAATGTTATTCAGCAATGAAAAAGAATGAAGTAGTGATTTGAGTTGCATAAACTACAAGTTGATGGCCTTTGAAAACATGATTGCTAAGTGAAAGAAATCAGTCACACCAGACCACATGTTGTATGGTTCCATTTATATAAAATGTCCAGAACAGGCAAATTTATAGAGATGGAAAGTAAATTCGGGTTTGGCTGAGGCTGGAAAGTTTGAGGGTGGGATATGGGTAGCTGGTATGGGGTTTTTGGGGGGGTTATAAAAATGTTCTAAACTTGCATGTGGTGATAGTTGCATATACTAAAAAAGAGTGAATCATACATTTTAAATTAGCAAATTTTATAATATGTGAATTATACCTGAATAAGACTTTTTTTGGAAAGTATAAGTGTGTCTTTGTTCATGCTGTGAAATCAGAAAGAGAAATACCCAGTTCTAGCTAGCTCTAGTCTTCACATGGGAGAATGGAAAGACTCAGCTCCAGCCCACTAGCCATTCTGTCTCACCTAAGTGGGTGGGGGACAACTAAGAAGTACTTGTGAAGTTCACAGTCCAGAGGCACAGGCTCACTAAAACACTGAGCCTTAATCATAGGACTGTAGAATACCCTCCTGCTGTGACTTTACCAACACATTACAAAAGTCTTTTTACAGCAGTTCCTTTTACCCAGTACATGATGTCTGGCTATCAAGGAAAAATTACAAGACATACTAAAAGGCACAAAACAGTTTGAAGACACAAAGGAAGCATCAGAACCAGACATGGCAGAAATGCTAAAATTATCAGACAGGGAATTTAAAACAACTATAATTAATATGCTGAGGGCTCTATGGATAAGTAGACAGCACGCAAGAACAAATGGGAAGTGTACGCAGAGAGATGGAAATCCTAAAGAAGAACCAAAAAGAAATTCTAGTGGTCAAAAACATAATAACAGAAATGAAGAATGCCTTTGATAGACTTATTAGCAGATTGGACACAGCTAAGGAAAGAATCTCTGAGTCTGAGGATATATCAATAGAGACTTCTAAAACAGAAAAATAAAGAGGAAAAAAGACTGAAAAACGAAAACAAAAACAGGATATCCAAAACCATGGGACAACTACAAAAGGTATAATATACAGGTAATGGGAATGCCAGATGGAGAAGAAAGGAATAGAAGAAATATTTAAAATAATGACTAATAATTTCCATAAATGAATGTCAGACATCAAACCACAGAGGATAAATGCAAAAGAAAAGAAAAAAAAAAAAGGCAAAGAATCCTGCACTTAGGCATATTGTCTTCAAACTACAGAGAACCAGAGAGAGAAAAAAATATTGAAAGAAGTCAGAAGGAAAAAAACCTTCCCTACAGAGAAACAAAGATAAGAACTACATCTGACTTATCCTCAGAAACCATGGAAGCAAGAAGAGAGTGGAGTGAAATATTTGAAGTGTTGAGAGAAAAAAACCACCGACTCAGAATTCTGTGCCGTGTGAAATTATCCTTCAAAAGTGAATGGGAAATAAAAACTTTCTCAGACAAAAATGACAAAGGGAATTTGTTGCCAGTGGACCTGCCTTGAAAGAAATGTTAAAAGAAGTTCTTTAGAGAAAATTAATATAATATGGGTCAAAACTTGGACTTACATAAAGAAAGAACAATAACTGCAGCACTATTCACAATAACAAAGACATGGAATCAACCCAAATGCCCATCAGTGATAGATTAGATAAAGATAATGTGGTACATATATACCATGGAATACTATGCAGCCATAAAAAGGAATGAAATAATGTCCTTTGCAGAAACACAGATGGATCTGGAAGCCATTATCCTCGGCAAACTAACACAAGAACACAAAATCAAACACCACATGTTCTCACGTATAAGTGGGAACTGAACAATGAGAACACATGGACACAGGGAGGGGAACAACACACACTGGGGCCTATCGGGAGATGGGGGGCAAGGGGAGGGAGAGCATTAGGAAAAATAGCTAATGCATGCTGGGCTTAATACCTAGGTGGTGGGTTGATAGTACAGCAAACCACCATGGCACACGTTTACCTATGTAACAAACCTGCACATGTATCCCAGAACTTAAAACCTGCACATGTATCCCAGAACTTAAAAATAAAAATAAAGGAAGAACATTGAAGAAGGAGTAAATGAAGGCAAAATTAAAACTTTTAAAAAAAATTTTAATTGATCTAACAGCTAACAGTTTGTTCAGCATAATAACAATAATGATTTCAATTGTGTGTTCTTATGTATATACCTTATATGTACAAATATTCATATATGTGTATATATAATGCTTCTGTATGCTTATATATATAAGTGAAATGAGTGATAGCAATTATACATGAAAGGAGAAGGAGAAATTAGGATTATTTTGCTCTTTTAAGGTACTCAAACTATCTGTGAAGCAGTACAGTGTTATTTGAAAGTGGCTTGGATTAGTCGTAAATACATATTGCAAACTCTAGGGCAACCACTAAAAAAAGTAAACAAAGAAATATAACTGATGTGCTAAAAGAAAAGAGAAAAAATTGAATCATATAAATACACGGTTAAAACCACAGGAAGATAAATAGTGGAAGACAAAAAGAACCAAAGTACAAGGGCAACAAATACAAAACTAACAAATACGGTAGATATTAATAGAACTGTATAATAATCACTGTGAACATCAGTAGTCTAACTGCACCAGTTAAAAGAAATCATCAGAGTAGATCACTATAGACATTTTGGAAGACAGTTTGGTTGTTTCTTTTAAAACTAAACATACTTTTACCATACAATCCAATAATCATGTTCTTTGGTATCTACCCAAAGGAACTGAAAACTTAACATCCACACAAAAACCTGCACATGGACGTTTAATGCAGTTTTATTCATAATTACCAAAACTTAGAAGCTGTCAAGATGCCATTCAGTAGGTGGATGAATAAATAAACTGTGGTACATCTAGACTATGGAATATTACACAGCACTGAAAAGAAATCAGCTACCACGCCCTAAAAAGGTATGGAGGAACCTTAAATGCATATTTTAAGTGAAACCATTCAATCAGAAAAAGACTAAATACTATATGATTCCAACTATATGACATTCTGAAAAACTATGGTGACAGTAAAAAAAAAAAAAAAGTGGTTGCCAGGGGTTGTGGGGGTTGAGGGAGGAATGAATAGGAGAAGCATGGGATTTTTAGAGCAGTGAAAATACTCTGCATGATACTACAATGGTGGACACATGCCACACATTTGTCCAGACCCATAGGCTATACAGCACCAAGAGTGAACCCTAAACTATGGACTTTGGGTGATAATGATCTGTCAATGTAGGTTCATTGATTGTAACAAATATGGCACTTGGGTGGGGGTTGTTGATAAGGAGAAGCTCTGCATGCATGGGGCAGGGAGATACGAGAAATCTCTGTACATTCCTTTCAATTTTGCTTTGAATGAAACTGCTATAAGAATATAAAGTCTTCAAAAAACTCCAGGCCCTATTATGGTAAGATAATTAGTCATAAAAATGGTTAAGATGGTAAATTTTATGCTACATATATTTTGATACACTACAATAAAAATAAAATCTAAAACTTAGAAGGAAAAAAAAACCACCCTGCAAGCACAGTCAGAGGTCCCATCACTGAAAGGCACCATGACAAGTAGATGGTGAAGCCAAAAGAGGCACTGACCCAGGAGTTGCCTCTGAGTGGGGTGTGCAGGATGGAAAGACCAGTGAGGTAGGGCTCAGCAGCCGCCAGGTAGCTGGGACACGTGCCGAGAGGCAGCACTCAGAGGTGCACATTTCTAGGCCCATAATCCGATGACAAGTTGCCCCTGCAGACAGGAATGGAGCCACGTTGAGGGTGCTCGTGTCTGTAAGGGCTGGGGGGTGCTCATGCTAAGGCAGAGAAGGAGCAACGCTGGACCGCAGTCGGCACAGAGTAGGATGGCTCGATGGGTGTCACAGGAAACAAAGTGCTGTGATACCAACAAAAATGAGAGTGGCAAGCTTGGAGACCACAGGCCAGATTGGCATTGAAGGTGATAGCTTCTCATGCATCAGAGGCAGTGGCTAGCAGCAAGTCCACCCTTGCAGGGAGGAGTATTTTATCATTGGCAATATTAAGAATTGTCAGTGCATGGTAATATGCAAAAGCTGACTCACTTTTAGTAGACTTGATTGTTTTAAAATGTTCTACAGATGATGATTCCTGGAATACCTCCTCTTCTTTTCTACTTCACACCCTCTTTTTGCTGGCTCCTTTCTAGTCAAATTTCCAAACTCAGCTCAGACATGTTCTCCTCCTGGAAGTGTTGCCTGAGCTCCTCATCCTTCCTGCCCTCAACTCACCTCAATGAAGCCGGGTCATCCCTTCTCAGTATACACTCAATTAGGCATGGAAACTGTCTATTTAGTCATGGTACCAGGTCTTGATCATCTCTGCATCCTCAGAACCTGGCACATGGCAGGCATTCAATAAAGGTTTGTTAACTGACTGAATGAATGAACACTGCATAAAGAACTCATCCAAATGATACCTTCAACCCCACGATAGCCTAGGATTAATAGAAAACACTTTAGCTGAAAGCCTTTTCCAGCAGTCACCCCCTGTCCTGTTACCACACATTTTGGACTGAATGTAGGATAGCACAGTTTGAGTAGTTAAAAGTTGATTACAAGCCATTACATTAAGGGCATGAAGTCTTGGAAGGCTATGCCTGCTGCCTATGTTTGGAAGAAAAGAGTAGCGTGCTTATCTTTTGAAAGATTTTTTTAAAAATATCACATCATTATATACAATAACTCAGTTAAATAAACCGTTTAGCTGAAATTTTCATTCTGGTTACAAATGAAGGGTATTATATACAAAGTAGCTTGGGAACAGCTTCTAGGGAGGTTGGTAGATTTTTGTTTTAAGAACCCAAGGCTGATGTCTGCATTATTAGGCATATTATTTTCACCAGTTTTATAAATCATTGTTCTCAACTCATAAGTCTGGCTTATGATCCAAACAAAAAGTAATTTATGGAGGGGAAAAAAGAAGAAAAAAAAGAATTAGTAAACTACAGAGTTAGTTGTTTCCTGCCACTTCAACTTTGATAAAAATTGCTATATTTGCCCACTCAAAGGAAATATCTGTTCTCAAAATTCAAAGAGTGAGTGGACCCTGCAAGGAAGGATTCACCTATTTAAACTCTTGGGGTCCCTGTACAGACCTACTGAGGAGGAGTGAGTGAACACAGGAAGGGTTGGTGAGCGGGAAGAAGGAAGTACTGTGGTGGAGTTCTTGCAGAATTTTTTGGGGAAAATAAATAGAGAATGGAAGAGCATGGGGCTAAGAATGTAAAAGTCACCAAAAATGCAGAAGTCTGATAATTCCCATTGTTAGCAACAATGTAGGAGAAACAGAAATCCTCATACACTGTTGGGATTACAGGTGTGAGCCACCAAGCCCAGCCTATGCCATTTGATGTAAAGGACTAGAGCATCCATGGACCCTGTGGGGGGTCCTGGAACCAATCAATCCTCTATGGACATTGAAGGGCAACTATATATCAATATCTAACAGTTCAATATCCATCTAGGGACAGACAACACTATGCCTGGTAGTAGACATTTAGTATTTACTGAAAGAACAAGACATTCCTTAAGTTATATTGGAATCATTCACCATTTTCCCAAAAAAAGGAGAGTCTGAGCCTTGGCTTCTGTAGTGAAATTCTGTTGTCTTTGCCTTCATCTCAAAAATAGATTGGTTAATGGATGGGTATATGATCCAGGTTGGTCCGATAAGCCTCAGTCCTGGGGTTTTGCTTGAATATCACTGACCTCTCCACCCTCTCCAATCACCCCATCCCCAGGCTAATGTCTGGAGCTCCTGGAGGCTATCTTGCCCCCATGAAGGGGACCTGTTGAGAATGAAGCGCAAGACAGTGGAACTAAGATATGGGGAGAGTCAGGCTCCTGCAACTGGATTTAAATCCCTAGACCCAGAGGCACCTGAAGATCCACCTGGCCTGCACCTTTCCGTTAATTGACCCAATAAATTCCCCTTCTTGCTTATGATCTTTTGACTCATGTTTGGTTTTTGTTTTTGCTTTTTTTCTTGTTTTGTTTTTTGGCCTTTTACAATGACAAGTCCAGTCTATTTCAGGTGGAAGGATGAACTTCCATTAGGAAAAACAAAAGTCTAAGGTTTTGTATGAGTATCTCTTAGTTTTTCACATCCTATACATTTTGTTGACATTTTGGTAACTCACCTTTCACCAAGTAGAACATTTGACAGATTTATAAATGAAGGAAAGTCCAGTGAGTTCGTTACTGGATAGGCATGAATAGGAACAAGCAAAGTGTCATCTCCCTAAAATTAATCAGAAAAAGTCAAGTTTAACATTTTGAAGACTACGACTTTTAGACAAACTTGTAGATGCTTTATTTCTTATCTCGTTTTCTATCATTAAAAAATATTTCCTTAAGAAACTTCGGCACTTAACTACAACATTAGAAATACTGAGTTTTCTTAGCCAAAAACAAAGCGTAGAAAATTTTAAGTCCTCTTTATTGAAATGATGTTCACTATTATCCAAGGACGCTAAAGATAATGACGCCCCAGAGAGATATGAAGACAGTAATCTATCTGCTTCTATTTCAGAAAATTATGAAGAAACACAATCTTTAGTAGCCCAAGAAAAAGAGAACCAGCACAGAGTCATCTGATCCAGACAGCACAGAATAGAAAACAATGCATCGGCAAGAGGGCAGAGAAACCTGCTTCTTGTCTCATAGGACGTGAACCTTCAGAAGGACTGTTAGCCTCTCCAGGCATAGTTTCTTTCTTTGCAAAATGGAGATAATCACATCTTTTCTTACAGGCATTTTTAAGCATTAAAGCAGATGATGGCATTAAAAAGTCAAAAGTACTGCATAAAAGTGAGGTATTATTATTAGCATTATTTGGTAGTAACAGGAAATGTGTCCTGGCATTTTATGCAACGCCTGTTCTAGGGATTCTTCTTCTGTTCAGCGCAGAATATTCCATCTGAAAGCAATATTCTGGTTTTGTTTTTATTTTTATTTTATTTTATTTTATTTTATTTTATTTTGAGTGCTGGAGTGCAGTGGTGCGACCTCAGCTCACCGCAACTTCCACCTCCTGGGTTCAAGTGATTCTCCTGCCTCAGCCTCCGGAGTAGCTGGGACTACAGGTGCGCACCACCAGGCCTGGCTAATTTTTTGTACTTTTAGTAGAGATGGGGTTTCACCATGTTGGCCAGGCTGGTCTTGAACTTCTGACCTCAGGTGATCCACCTGCCTCAGCCTCCCAAAGTGCAGGGATTACAGGCATGAGCTACTGTGCCCGGACATTTTTATTTTTTTTAATTGAAACTCCAAAAAAATAAAAGTGGTCTACCACATTCTTAAGGAAATGCGCTTCTTGATCTAAAATACTACTGTGGGTATGTCGGGTCTAAGGTTCGTTCCCTCCCCCTGTGGAAATGCATCTCTATCATGATGCTGGGAGTCAGAGGTCTAAGATTCGTTCCCTCCCCCTGTGGAAATGCATCTCTATCATGATGCTGGGAGTCAGAGACAACACTATCAAGTTACAAAAGTTAACTTTGCAAATTTTTATAACTTTTTTGGAAAGAAAAAGTGAAATGCTTTCAAAGCAAGTCACCTTATTGTACAGATAGTAAGAAATAAAAGCATTGCTTAAAAAGAAAAATAGTAGAAACTCATTTGTTACTAATGTATACTCTTCTGTTTTCGTTTTGAAACATCAATAATTTAGTTAACCTAAGGGCTTCTCAAGCTGAAGACTGGGTGTGGACCATAGAGCAAAGGGACGGGCAGAGGGGACAGTGTTAAGAGAAGGAATGACAGCAGCTCTGGCTGGAGGCCAAAGGATGAATTAAGTGACCTAGGAAAGGCTCAGAAGAACTCAAACAGCTCCCACCTCCCGGAACCACCCCCATCCCTGCACCAGGGCTGCCTCTGTGGGCAATCCCAGGCATAGACCAGTGGCTGGTGTTTATAATCATAACTTGGATGGTTGTTAGTTTTTCAACCTAGCATTTAAGGGAGTATGTTAAAGTTATTTGAAAAGGCTTCAGCAACTGCCAGTACCACATGATAGATGTAGCGTTAGGCACAGGGCAGTGGGAAGCCTGCAGCAAACAGCATCTCCTGACTCTGTCCAGGTCCTCTGCAGCCTGACACTTTCCCATCTTGGGCCATGTCACTGGGCAACAAGCCTTGCACACCAGTCACACTGGTGACCCGGGGAACACCCGGTATGGGCCAAGAAAGCTCTCAGTGGTCATTCCACCTCTCTTCCCGCCACCCTTGGGAATGTAAGTTTTAACCCACCATCAAAAAAAAAAAAAGCAATGTTAAGAGACCCACCTTACAGTGAATGCGGATGCAGTCATAATAGTATCGCCACTCATCTGGAGAAAATGTAACGGTGACCGTGAGGGACAAGCCAGGGACCAGGTGGTGTTCCTGGAAGACAGGTAGGCTCTTGTCGGGACAAGCCCCAGACTGCACAGACAGCAGCACCAGGGATGACAATACACCACATACCCACCCTCCACAGGCCTGAGATGCAGACAACCACACCGTGGGAGAACAGGGAAACCAATGACACTTACCTTTCTTACATAATTGATCTCAAAGTATTTGGTTTGCGGGGGTAAAATATGAACACTTGTGTCTTCATTGGAAACATTGACCAGATGCTGTGAGAGAAAAAGAAGTATTCAGAGGAAATACACAGCTTTATTTATTTGCATATTCATCTCATTTATGTAGACTTCATCTGTTCCTGAAAGAATTTGAGGAGATATCCTGTATTTTTTAACTTTTTAAAAGATTTGAAATACATCAGACACCATTCGAAGAATAATAAACACAACACACACCATTTCAAGAATTATAAAACATTCCCCTTGTCCCCACTTTCCCCCTTAGGAACAATACCAAAGCCTCCCCCAACCCCAGCACGAGACTTAGCATCCTTTAGAGCCCCCTCCCCACAGTCCTGAACATAACTGCAAGTGCTTTTTGTTGAATTCAATTTAGTCCTGTGATTCAATGGAGCTAAGAAGTCAGGCACCAACTCCTACAGGTTCTCTAATTACATGCCACTGGTTTAGGGGCCAGAGGACACTGAAACTATCACAAAGTCAGGAAAAGGAACATGGCTAAGACAGCCTCCAATCCATGCCTGGGCAGATGAAAAGGAAGTCGAGGGTGGGAATTCTCTGAAAGTGACAGGAGAAGGCCATCCCTGTGAGGCAGGATCATCTGGTGGATACGTCAGCTGGGTCTCTGAGGAAAGAGGTGTTTTTCCTTCCTTTGTTTGAAAGAGACGCAAGAACTTTGAAATCTGGGGATCTGGGCTTTGCCTGGGCCAGGGGAAGGTTAAGAGACCTTTGGTTTCTGAAGTCTAGGCCAGAGGCTGGGCCTGTCCCAGGGGCTTGGAAGGCCCATTGCTTGAGGCCTGACTTTCTTCAATGCTCTAAGTAAGACTTTAGACATTCTCTCCTGATGAGGGTACCCTGTGTTTGCCTGTGGTTTTTTTGTTGTTGCTTTTTTATTTTTTTATTTTTGAGATAAGGTCTTTCTGTTGGTCGGGTTACAGTGTAGTGGCACAATCATAGCTCACTGAAGCCTTGGACTCCTGGGTTCAAGCAAACCTCCTGCCTTTGCTCCTGAGTAGCTGGGATTATAGGCATGCGCCATCATGCCCAGCTAATTTTTAGTTTTTGTAGAGATGGGGTCTCACCATGTTATCCAGGCTGGTCTTGAACTCCTGGGCTCAAGGATCTTCTCACACTGGCCTCTGAAAGTGCTGGGATTACAGGTATAAGCCACTGTGTCTGGTCATGCATGTGTTTAAAACGTTCTTATTTGTTACATGCAAACATTCTTAAAGCACTACAATTTTTGTGACCCTGTTTTGGTGTATCTTCCTTTTCTTACAAAACTTGTTAAAAGCCCAAACAAAAAGTTTCCCAGGCCTCTCTTGGCCTCCAAGGGGCCCTGCACATGGGCAGTCTTGGTGAAGGGATGAGTTCCCAGGGGCCAGACCCATGAGAGCAGCTCTTGTGAGAGAGGCTGGGAGGAGAGGTGTGCTGAGTCCATCACACTCAGAGTCCTGGGGTGACAGGACCCGCCTGAGGATGGAGAGGGGCCACTCAGCCCCAGGCCTGGAACCTTAACAAAGAGCTCTGTCTCCACGCTTCTCACTGGGGGAGGGCTGTGAAGTTCTCAAGCTGGAGTCCAGGAAGAACTGGAAGCAGAAGTGGTTCTGTCATCTGTTATTACTTAAAAATAATTCAGTAAGAACACTGCAACAAACAAGGGTGTATAAACTGGTTTTAATATGTACCCTGGGAGTGGTTAAGCTCAGAGGAAATGAGCAATCTGCACTCTAGGAGGGCTTTTATTTTATTTATTTTTTTTTTTGAGATGGAGTCTTGCTCTGTTGTGCAGGCTGCAGTGCAGTGGCGCGATCTCGGCTCGCTGAAGTCTCTGCCTCCCGGGTTCAAGTGATTCTCCTGCCTCAGCCTCCTGAGTAGCTGGGATTACAGGTGCGCACCACCAGGTCTGGCTAATTTTTGTATTTTTAGTAGAGACAGACGGGGTTTCACCATGTTGGTCAGGCTGGTCTCGAACTCCTGACATCACGATCCACCTGCCTCAGACTCCCAAAGTGCTGGGATTACAGGTATGAGCCACCGCGACCGGCCTCTAGGAGTGCTTTGTGAGCACCGAAGGATCCTAACCCAGCATCTACACTCCAGAGGCAGCCCCCAGAGTGTTTAAATTATGCCACCTAAGTTCATTCTGGAGAGTCTTCTATATTAGCAGAAAGGATACTCAGAATCTATGGATTAACTAGAAGTATTATCCAGGCATTTCCACTCTCCAACAAAAGGGGTATGAGAATCTGGTGAGCGCAAAAGACCAATATCCTTTAGAATGACATTCAAGGGCCCCGGACTCCCTCCCAGGCCCCATGTTCTGTACTTTACTAAAGTATTCGGTCAGCCAGTTGTCACATCTGCTGCCATCAAAGCCTCCCCACCAGGAGCTATAGCTGGGACTTTGTGAGACTACAAACACAATGATCTTTCTGCCTGCTTGCTAGTAAGTGTTCATATGTGTTGCAGAGTGTCTTCTGAGACCTGTTCGCTGCAGCAGACCACCGGTAGCAAGGCTGCTGAGGAGTGGACCTATGACTCCCACATGCTGTCAGGGTCAGACTCTCAATATCTGCCTGACAATTAGCAATAAGCTCACTGGCTTAGGTCAGTTTCCAACAAGCAACAATATGGGCAGAAGACCAGAACAGAGATCTGTCCTCCAAGCTGCTGGGTTGGCTCCATTTTTCCAGTATTCCTGAATGGTCCCAAGGAAGATAGGAACCTAAACTCCCAAGACTGGAGATCCAGCCAGCACCTATGGACAAATAAAGAGACCTTACCTTTCCTCCAACCTGAGTGTGTCAGAGCAAATCCAAATCTAACCACTACCCATTTGAACATGAAGGGGGCATGCTAGAATTCATGACATAATATCTATATTGTCAAGTGAACAAAAAATTTGCAATAGGAGGGTCAGGCATAGTGGCTCACACCTGTAATCCCTGCACCCTGGGAGGTCAAGGCAAGTGGATCACCTGAGGTCAGGAGTTTTGAGACCAGTCTGGCCAACATGGTGAAACCCCATAATACAAAAATTAGCTGGGCGTGGTGGGGGGAGCCTGTAATCCCAGCTACTAGGGAGGCTGAGGCAGGAGAATCGCTTGAACCCAGGAGGCGGAGGTTTCAGTGAACCGAGATCATGCCATTGCATTCCAGGCTGGACGACAAGAGCGAAAATCTGTCTCAAAAAAAAAAAAAAAAAAAACAAAACAGAAAAAGAAAAAAATTAGCAATAAGAAAATACTAGATGATTTTCTTAAAGAATAACATAGATTCAATTTGTGATAGTAAAAGATACATTATTTGACTATAGTTTCCCATGTCCACCTTTAAAAGATTCTTGATCTGGAATTGTACATTTGGATCAACAGAGAAATAAGAAACAACAAACTCAAACAAAAATATAGATATTTAGTTAATAAGAGCTCAGAAACAGGAAGAAAATGTTCAGCTTCTGTTTGAGATCTGAAGTGAACGGAGACTAGTGGAAAATGAAGGCCTGGGTAGCTGGGTGCAGTGGCTCACGCCTGTAATCCCAGCTACTCAGGAGGCAGAGGTGGGAGGATCACTTGAGCCCAGGAGTTTGAGGCTGCAGTGAGCTGTGATCCACATGGCAGATGGCAGAGAAGGCAGTCAGCAGACACAGTGATGGTGCGGGCAGGGATATTTCCACCAAATAATGCCTAAGACAATTTCAGGGGACATTGTGCCAATGAGCTTTTTCAATGAACTTAAAACAACAACAAAACATGACAAATTACAGCAAAAAATGAACAGCTTATTCTCTACGCTTTAGTAAACAAAGTCAACATCCAAAAGACTGACTTCCAAAACAGGAAGATTTTATTAATTTTGCAGTTCTCAATTTTTGGTTGCAAGTACTCATTGCTTCCAATAATCATCCATGTTCTTTGTCCTATTAAAGATTTGTCTGAGCCCAGGAAGACTGCAGAGGCCATTTTGTGCAACGTCCTTATTTCATGAAGACACAGTGACCTGGAACTGTCCATGCCACAGGGTGAGTGGAAGACCTGGGCCTAGAACCCGGTCTCCAGCTCTGGGCTCGGGCTCTTTCCACTACATCCTACTGTCTGATGGCTCAGCGCATCTCAGTGCCCAGCCTGCATTTCCTATCTTTCTTTTTATACTTTATCAGCAGATCAGCTTTATTTTTAGATCATTATAAATAATATCCCTTCAGAGATAAAATGCCAGTCCTGCCTTTCCATTTATAACTAAAACTGGGGAAAATAATTATCATTCGAAGGAAAAACAAACCTTGGGAAAACGAATCAAGTGCTTAGAAAGTGTACGTTAAATTAATACAAATAGTTTATTTGAAAACATAACAAAACACAAGCAACCCAACGTTACCCTTAGGCAAGATAAAATTGCCTAAAATCCTACCCTGTGTTTCAGTTTTGGGTCAGTAGACCTCCCAGTCCCTCTGGGATCTCTGTTCCCCTGGGAGCTGGCCCAGGGGTCCCCGTTTCCTTGGTGCTGTCTCCGCAGGGCACCATATTTACTCCGAAGTGAAATTCAGCCCCTTCTAGAGTTTTTCAGAACTGCTTCCCACTCCACAAAAACCCCACAAAAACCATCAACCACACATCAAGTGTGGTTTAACAGCTGTTACTCAGGAATTTCCTCAAGAGGGCTCCCAGCTCTCTTCACCCCCAATCCCATGCTGCCTCAGGCTCCCTTCTGCGTCTCCTCAGAAGAGTCTATTCTCCTCCTTCTAGAGGGAACGGCAGAACCTGCCCTCCAGTGAAGTCTTGGCTTGGAGTGGGTCAGGGCTAACCTTCAAACACAACACTTCAGCCTGCAAGTTGTAAGCTCAGTGGCACAGCTTCTCAAAGAGGGTTCATACTTAACATGAGGGATCTGGGGACAAAATTCAAGCAGCCTTATAAGTTCTTTAAAGTGTTTTATTTTAAAATGCATCTTTGTCATGCATTTGCTCTAATATTTTGCTCTCTATTGCATTTCTCCAAAATGTAAGAGTGAAATTGATGCTCTAGAAAAATGTGCTATGTTTATACTGTGGCTTCAATTCTCCCATCCCCACACTCTGAGCAGCCACTGGGATTCATGGCCCTGATTTTGAGATGCAAGATCTTGGGGGTGTCTAAGGCTGTAATAGAACAGGTCTCTAATGTAAAGTAATATAAAAACAAATATTATTATTTGACAAAGCCAGAAGAAACTGTTCATTTATTTAAGATAAGACTTTTTAGGCTAACAAGTTTGTTTTGGGCTGGCAACAGCAACACTGGTTGTCTTGAAGGAAAAGTGATGGATTATTTACTTAATAATTTCCAGGACCAAATCACTCCACAAAGGTAAAAACAAATTTAAGGGGTCTTGGCTTTGAGAAAACCAGGGACCATTATTTCAAATTTTAAAGTAAATGGAAACACTGATCTCAATATGAATGCGAGCAAAATGTTTCAGATCCTTCAGCCAGAGCTGGATTGATCTGAAATGTTAATGAACAATTTATTTGTGGTTTTAAATACACATTCAGTCATTGCATTCTTGGGCAATTTGCATAGTTTGCTGTAGCAAAACCAAGATAAAAGCAGTTGTTGGATTTTCCACCTTGTTTGGCAAGAATTTCAAGGCAATTGCCTTAAGCTTCCGCTTCAATTTGCCAGTGGAAACTGGGGGCTGGCTCTTCCAAGATTTCCGAGAATGTCATTAAGATGAAATCACTTGACTTTTATCTATTTCTGTTTGATGTCATGTCTGATAGAAGCAATATGACCACCTAGACTTTATATTGTGTTTCCTTGGAATTAGTGAGCCTCTGCCATTCTTCTAATAACCTCACAACTCTTATAATAAAGTGAGTTCCACATCCTTCACTCCCAAGTGCTTGTTGGGTGCCTTCACTCAGGCACTGCACGAGGTGCCAGGGAAGCAGCAATATGAAAGACAGACATGGCCTCCATTCTGCAGCAGAGTGAAGCCGAGCTGAGGCCTCATGCCTTTTTCAATAACTAAACCACACTCCCTTGCTCCCCACGAATTCTAAGTGGGGATGAAATCATCCACAAAGGAAGGAAGTCAAAATTGATTCTTGGGAGGACAAAGGAATCTTAGACATTGTGATGGGTGCAGTCTTCCAAAGCTCAATCCTACCTGACAAAATCTTATTCCTTAGTATTTAGTTTCTCTCATTCATGTTTTCCTAGGGGATGCTAATGAAAGAAAAGAACCACATCATCCTCTAAAATTCCACTAAGTTGATCTTCCTCAAATGCATCATAACCCTGCTCAAAAATACTTCCTTAACTTCCTGCTGCTTTCTGAATCACATGCACACTCCTTACGTCGATATTCTTGTCCCAACCCACATGTCCCACCTTCTCCATTACCCACTCCAAAGCCCTACCATCCAGGCAAACCAGCCTCCAAATAGGCCATTTGTTGGCTCAACTCGAGCCCCTGCATGTCTTCCTCTGGGCCCCGAATGCCTTCTCCCCACTTCCTACTTAGCTTTTGGGCTATTCCCAATGGCCTCTCCTCCACATGCCTCTAACACCCTCCTACAGAGGTGAAATGGTGTCTTTTCTCTACAGAACATTTTCTTCTGACTTCCTCATGCCACCTTGCTTGCCTAGTCTCATGTTTGAGCTATTTGGTGGTTTTGAAACACTTTCTGCTACTTGGAAAACTCCTTGATTTTATTCACCTTAGCATTTCCCATAATGCTTTAACACTTTGTTTGGCGTGTAATGGGGACTCTCACCAACTCTGTGTGGAATTAAACAGAAGAAAACCCTTAACTCTATTAGAAACAAGGTAACATCAATGAGACAGTACAGCTTTGTTAGAGAGAACAAAGTAATATGCAAAAAAAGAGAACAATTAAAGAAATAAATAGTAAAGTGTACAATAATATGATTAAAATTATGAGGAGGCTAAAATAATTTTAAGTTTAGTAACACTATTGGAATCACTAACATTATAGTAAGCAAAAAAAAAAAAAAAAAAGAGGCCAGTTTTAAAAAGCTATGTTGTGACCCAAAAGTGTTATGTTGTTAATTTTTTTGATATAGCAACTTTTTAACTTACCAGTTCATTATTAACTCTAATAGTTGCCATCATTTAAAAAATGTCAATATTTCTTGAAACTACAGGACTCTTAGCAAGCTAATTATGCCTATGTAATTCTGAGGAAAGTCTATTTTAAGGAAGGTGAGCCATCATCTTCCGAACCCACACAGGTGGAAAATATCCTAAGGCTAGTGACAAAAATTATAAAACATTTATCATAAAAAAGAATTGTGACTTAATATTCTTAAGGTTGCAACATTCCCCAAATTGATCTACAGATTCAATGCAATTCCCACCAAAATCCCAAAAGAATTCTTGCAGAAATTGAAAAGCTGATCCTAAAATTCATTTGGAATTACAAGGAACCCAGAATAACCAACATGGTCTTGAAAAAGAACAAAACTGGAGGACTCACACTACCTGACTTCAGAATTTACCATAAGCTACAGTAATGAAGTGTGATACTTCCATAAGTGCAGGCGTATAGATCAATGGAGTATAACCGAGGGTTCAGAAATAAACCCTTATATTTACAGTAAATTGATTTTCAGAAAGAGAGCCAAGACCATTCAATAGGGGAAAGAATAGTCCTTTCAACAAATAATGGTAGAACATGCAAAAGATTGAAGTTGAACCCTTACCTCACACAATACATAAAAATTAACTCAAAATAAACCATAGGTCTAAATACGAAAGCTAAAACTATAAAACTCTTAGAAGAAAACACAGGAGTAAGTCTTAACGACTTTATTAGTTGTTTGTTTAATACCCTAAATTTGTGGTATGGCAGCCACAGGAAGCTAACAAACCATATAACCCAACAATGCTCCTCCTATGTATATCTCCAAGAGAATGCTAAATATGTGCACAAAAGCAAGCCCATGAATGTTCATAGCAGCATCATTCATGATAGCCCCAACGTGGAAACAACCCAACATCCATCAGCTGATGAGTGGATAAACCAAATGTGATCTATCCACACAATGGAATGCTGTTCAGTCATAAAAGGGGATGAAGTACTGCTACATGCTATGACTTGGATAAGCCTGGAAAACACTATGCTGAGTGAAAGAAGTCAGTCACAAGAGACCATGTATTGGATGATTGCATTCACAAGAAATGTCCAGGAAGAGGCAAATCTATAGACAGAAACTGGATGAGTGATTGCCTAGGGTGGGAGTGGGATGGGAATAGGGGATGAGGAGGGACTGAAAGTGGGTGTGGGGTTTCTGCTTCGAGTGATAAAAATATTCTCAACTCAGATTGTGGCAATGGTTGCACAACTCTGAGAATATACTAAAAATTATTGAATTGTATATATACTGTAAATGGGTAAATTTATGATGATAAATGATCACTCAATAAAGCAGTAAGAAAAGAAAGAAAAGGATAAGGAGCAAGTAATAAAATTTTATCTTAGCCTTTGGCATATATTTCATTTATAAACAATGAGTAACTATGAATCATAATTATTTTAGATCTATCATAGACAGCAACCCTTATAACCAGCATCAGTAGGCTTCAAAATGAATCATTAACTTCGGTCTTTGATGCTGTGCTGTAAGAAATGTGACCTTGGAGGTTGACGGGTGAAGTTCCTAATAACAGGTTCAAATCCTAGCCCTTTTCCTAAGAGGAAATACTTGGCACCTAACAGGTTCCCCTCCTCACCCATTCTCGCTACTCACTTCATTGTATAAGGATTCATGGAAACTGTGTTCTCCTCTGTTCTTTGGGGTCTTCCTGAGAGAAATTTCCTTCCCGATAACTTTACTATTTGTCAGTTTCCTCCAGTGTTTTGCCTCACTCTGAACAATTGAACGTGATAATTAGAACTTTCTTAAAATGATCTACCTTAAGACACGGCTTCTAAGAATGTTGTACATCTAAAAGTGGAGTCTTGTGCTGGCTGGAGACAGGGCCAGAGGAGGGCCATCAGACACAAAGGCAGAGTCTCAGAGGGCACATGTAAAAAGCGCCCACCTCCGCCCCTCCCCAACAATACATGGGGACAGTTTGGCCTGGATCTACGGCCGAATTGGAGTAGTTCTGAGAAGTCCTGCCAGGCATGACTAGGGGATCATGGTGAAGTCACTGAGGTTGTTCAGGTCCATTTGTGCACAGGATGCTTAGGTGGGCCCCTGAAGTAAGGCAGAGCCCACCCCAGTCAACATCCAGGTCAGTGAAGGGGACCCAGAAAGGGCTGGGCCTCAGTGTGGCTCTGTGCTAAGCTGCAGTTGCTATAGGCTTTGGCTCCTTTGCAGTCCAGCCCTTCAGCTGTCTCTTCAGGAGCCTGTTCAGTGGGGCTGACCCCTGCCTCCCTGGACCTAGACAAATTCTCTCTGGCCAGAGTGACTGATTAGGCATGGGCATCTGACCCAAGCAGGTAAAAGGAAGCCCTGGTTGGAGCTTCGTAGGAAAGGGACACCCCTCTTCCTGGTGCTACAGGCCTGGAGCAAGAGTGATGTGGAGAAAGGCAGCCCAGGAGCTAAATTCTGCCTCTGACACTTAGCAGCTTTGTGTCTTTGAATAAATTATTTAACCTTTAGGAATCTCTGTTTCCTCACCTATATATATAATGAGAAGAATAATGTAGCCTCCACAGAGCTAGCATAAGGATTAAATTAAATCATGTAAATCACGAAGCACAGCACCTGGCCCCTAAGAGTCACTCAGCAATGACACATATTTGGAAAGAGTGCAAGGGGAGCCTTTGGCAGGAGGAAAGTAACTTGTCCAAGACACTGATGCAACCTTAAAGTTTCTCATCATAGAACTACCTTTCTGGCCCAATTTACACTTGCACTATGGCTGATTATGCTGTCCTTTAGATAAATGAATAATATAAATTCAGAACATTTGTGCCACTTCATTATGATAATTAATTATCCCATTTAAAAAGTACCTACCAGAATCTGTTGGTGCTGTTTTTCTACTTGATAGCCTCCAAAATGTATTATGCCAGGTCTGGCCTGTATGACCTTATTATTCACAAGCTTTGCATAAACCTCTATAAAAACAATGTAGATAAGCACATCATGAGACATCAAAGAAAATATTAAAGTTGATCCTTATTAACATAGCTTTCTTTAATTTAGGGCATTTTAAGCATATGAAAGTTGTAGACATTGGATCCAGCTGTCAACAAGATTAATTATCTGTTCTAAATAAACTGAACTCCTTCTCCCTCTCTATTTTTAAACATCAGTTGGGAGATATTATCATTACAATACAAATTCAGGCAGATTGTTACCTAGTGAAAGAATTTGCTCTTCACACATTTTGTACACGTCTTTGTCATAAAACACCAGCTCATAAAGAGCACATGGCCTGTCTTTGCTCTGCCTAGCACTGAGATTACTTATTACGTAATGAATACCCAGCTCAAAGGATTCAAATACCACACACTTAATTTTATTACTATGTATTTAACTTTTATTTGATTTCCTCTGATTAGAATTACAATGTGATGTAGAGTAATATTAAAACTTAAAGCTCTGAAAAGTTAGCACTCGGAATGGTAAGTCTCAAACTGCTTTTGGTGTCATGTGAATGTCCCTTTTAAATGGCTGAGCTCACAGAAGTGTTGAGGTCTACAAAAATTTTCCCAGCTCTTTAGGCAGCAGCAAACGTGTGGAGAAGGTACTGAGAACCCACTCTATGTATGTGCTTTGTGCCAGGCAGTGGTATGCATACATTTGTTTATAATCCTCACCCCAGCCCTTTGAGGTAGGTATTATTTCTACTTTACAGATGAAGGAGGTAAGACTTAACAAGGTTAAGAAACTTGCCTACAGCTGGTAATCAAAAATCAAAGCTAGGCATGGTGGCTCACACCTGTAATCCCAGCATTTTGGGAGGCTGAGACAGGAAGAGTGCTTGAGCCCAGGAGTTTGGGACCAGCCTGGGCAACACAGTGAGACCATCTCTCTACAGAAAATTTTAAAATTAGCTGGGTGTGGTAGTGTGCGCTTGTGATCCCAGCTACATGGGAGGCTGAGGTGCGAGGATCACTTGAGCCCAGAAGATCGAGGCTGCAGTGAGCTGTGATTGTACCATTGCTCTCCAGCCTGGACAATAAAACAACACTCTGTCTCAAAAGAACATAAAACAAACAAACAAACAAACCAAAAATCAAGCCCAGGTCTGTCGGATTCTAACCAGTAATCTGCCTTCCTCATGAATGTACCGTCCACCTTCTTACAAATGATAGCATTTGACTTTGACTGCATCCAAATCTTGTGAAGCACAGACACCCTCACCCCATCCCTTTGATCATCATAATTCTAGGGTACATCTGAAGTGGGTGTGAAATATTTGGTGTTTTTTTTTCTTCTCACCAGGTGAGCTGTCACTGTCATCCACTTGGGTCAAACTGAACAGCTAGAATGGGTTGAGGCTGGTGTGGTAGGGGAACTGATGATCTCCGTAGGTTATTATTTGGTCATTTTTAAGCACTGAAATTACCATATTCTGTAATTTTAAAAATTTATTTATTTTTATTTATTGATTATCTTTTTTTGAGAGGGAGGGAGTCTCACTCTGTCACCCAGACTGGAGGGCAGTGGAGCGATCTTGGCTCACTGCAACCTCTGCCTCCTGGGTTCAAGTGACTGTCCTGCCTCAGCCTCCCAAGTAGCTGAGATCACAGGTGCCTGCCACCACACCCAGCTAATTTTTGTATTTTAGTAGAGTTGGGGTTTCACCATGTTGTTCAGGTTGGTCTCAAACTCCTAACCTCAAATAATCCGACCACCTTGGCCTCCCAAAGTGCTGGGATTACAGGAGTGAGCCACCACACCCAGCCTATTCTATAATGTTTTTAATGTTGAAAAATTTTATTTTAGAGCCACAAAGTAGATATAAAACTGGCATTTTTCTTCTAATGCCTAGAAATGGTCAAGTATATCAATTTTCACTTGACAAGTTCTACAGTGACAACAGAACCATATCCAAATACAGTATTATGTCCCCACATTTGACATGGGCTTTGAAAGATGAGTGGTGGGTAACCAAGCATGTTAAGAGCTAGACCCAGGGCTCTGGTGGCTGAACGCCAGCTCTCTACTTACTAGGTATGCCATGTTGGGGAAATCATGTGGTCTCTTTGAGTTTCACCTTCTCCAAGAGTAAAATGTAAAGAGATCCTACCTCATGATGTATTGTTGTGTGGACTGAATGGAAAGAATATAGGCAAAATGATTATCCTTTTCCGTAATTGCTATAGGATTTCTCAGGCTTTCCAGGCTACAGGATATGCACATGAAAAGGCAAAAAGGTCTAAAATGCATGTGGTCTGAAGGGCAGGAAGGAACCTCATGTAGCCAGAGCTAGAAATGAGTGGGGCATGGCGATGGGGATGGTGCTGGGTGGACAGGTTCAGATTAGACAGTGAAGGGGGCCAAGCAAAGGAATTCTGACTTTATTCTGTATGCAAAGGGGGACTGTTGGGAGTTTGAGCAGATTAGGGATAAGAGCCAGCCAGTTTTTTAGAAAGCAAACTGACAGGAGGAGAATGTGGTGGGGGAGGAGTCCCAGTGGCCCACTGAACGTGAGACGCAAGATAGGGGGAGCAGATAGGAAAGACATTAGAAGAAGTGGAAGCAACAGAACTTGATTAATTTACAGACTCCACAAAAATCTATCAGTTAAGCAGATGGATATAAAAAGAATGACTGTTCTTAGTAATAAAAATTCATATAAGCCTATAAAATGATATAGATAAATCTGCACTAAAAATCCCATTGTGCTTTCTGGACTTTGGCTCGCCTGTGAAGATGTGAGTTGTAAAGCAAATCTGTCTTCTAGCCACTTACTTGATTCCAGGAGGTGATTAGGTACTTCTTTTCTTTTCTTCGGCTCCTCCACTAGGTCCTTCAAGAGCTGGGGCGATGCATTATTAAAGGGTTCTTTAGCATTCTTTAGTCCTCTGCTGGAGGTTTTCACCACTGCCATTTTCTCATGAAAAATGGAGTCTTCTTTTTAGAGCCAAAGGTCATGTCCTGGGGAGGAAAGAGCAGCAGTATAATCATCCATGAGAAACCATGCACATTTTTTTCTCTTTCTTTGATAAATGTACCTCGTCTCTGTGTGGTTTACTGTGGTTCATGCCCTCCCTGGCTCTCCTCTCTGCGGGCCATTCCATTCCCACACATGGCTGTCCCATTAATCTTCTTACATAACCCATTGCAACCCAATGTCATGCCATTGCTCCAAACCCTTCCGTGGTCCTTGATTCTCCCCAGGAGCTTTTCTTGAAATGTACTTCTGAGATGCTTCTTGAGCTCATTGCAGGAGCCGGAGAAGGGAAAAATAAAGGCTCTCGGCCAAACAAATTTGGAAAATATTGATGTAGACAGTTAAGTAAGACTTTTCTTTCAGAGATTTCTCCAAATGAGTTTCTTAGAGTATGTGACTATGGAAGTCTTTAACACTTGAAGGCACTGTTTACAGGACACTGGCATTTCAGAGTTACCCTCCTCCATCCCTCTGCTAACAGGGTGATGAGGAGGGGGGTGATGAGGAGGGAGTGAGGAGGAGGGGGTGAGGAGGAGGGGGTGAGGAGGAGGGGGTGAGGAGGGAGTGAGGAGGAGGGGGTGAGGAGGAGGGGGTGAGGAGGAGGGGGTGAAACCTACGGCCAGCCAGGTGCCAGACATGGGTGCATTCCAGCTCTGTGGATCTCAGTTCATGGCAAACCCTGTGTCCGACTTGCCTTCCCTTATCACACTCATTTTAAGTTCCATTTTCTTCATGAAGTTCACAGTGATCCCAACACACTTTAACATTCTTTAGCAATCACTGCTTCTACTACTAATTTGGTGTTAATAATTTATAGCCCTTTAAGAACATTTTACAAATCTCACATTCCTTTATATATTCCACAACTAAATCTCTTAACTTGGGGCCCTTGTGCAAGCCATGGAGCTGGCCGGTGAAGCCTCTGGGATGGAATGTTAAATAGTGTGGATCTTTATGTGTTTTTTTGGTTTTGTTTTTTCTGGAGAAGACTCATAGCTTCAGACTCCCGAGACGGACAGCATCAAGGGACACGCAGTGAATCTATGGAAGGAGGCGCTTAACAATCACTTTCAGAAAGAAGTTCTCCCCTTCCCTCGCACCACCTCTCATAGCATCACTGACGGCTGCATGGCCCTCTTCTCACCTGCTTCCCTTCCCTCCAGCCCTTCAACGCCCGCCCTAGACTCACCCTGCAGCCCGTCTCCTCCTGTAGCCTCACATCCCCTGTGCTTCAGGCAGGCCCAGAAGCCAGGCAGTCTCCACGCCGCCCACACGCCGGCTAGCCCACCGCCCCGGTAGGCCTGGCTCCGGGGGTCTCACCGCCGCACCCCCGTCCCCTCGCCCCATCCTCTTCCGGGCAGGCCCTCTCACCCCCGCCAAGTACCTCCTCCCCTCCGCGACCTTTCATTCCACTCCTGCTAAGTGTCAGGGTCGCCCCAGGCCCGTGCACCGCCCCGCTGCCATCCTCCTGTCACCCTCTGGGCCCGACCTCTCCTCGGACCCAAGCTACGGCCGACTTGCGGCTGGACACCGCCTGGGGCTCGGTCACCTCAGCAGCTAGGCTGCGGCGCCCCAGCGGCTGACCCCGGGCCACCCCGGCCCCAGGTCCCAGGCCGCTTACCCTGGAGGTGGTTCCCGGGCCGGATTCTGCAGGCGCCGGCGCACGCTCGGAGCGTCGCCATGACGACGCGGACGCGCTCCCAGGGCTGGCGGCCGGGCGCGACCAAACGCCCCAGGGCGGGGGAGCCGGGCGGCTGCGGGCCAGCACCAGAGGCGGCGGGTGACTCCTGGGAGCTCGCAGCAGTTTGCAGGGCCTGGCCAAGAACTGACAGCGCGACTTATGGCATGGGATGCGAATGGATTTCCGAGGGGGACGTGAGAAAGTTGGAAACACCACGCACTGGAACCCTGCAAGAGCGGAGCGCGGGAGAGAAGCCGGACGGGGCGGAGCCGCCGGAGCCAGTGGGCGGGGCTTCACCTGACAGGGATCACTCTTGACGCCCACTTTCTTGTAGTTTGTTTTACATTTTCTGTTACGGTAAATTTCAAACATACACAAAGGCAGACCGACTGGTAAAATAGACCTTCAACACCCAGCTGCAACGATGATCAAACCCTAGCCAATCCTGTTTCATCCGTATCTTTCCCTGACTCCTAGTATTATTTTGAAGAAAATCCCAGATATTTCATCAATAAATATTTCAAAATATACCTGCAAAAGATAAGCGTTCTTTAAAAAAACATAACCACAATGTCTTAGAAATTATAATTTATTAACATCTTCAAATTATCTCATGCCATATTTATTTTTAGAGTTTGAATCAGAATTCAAATACATTTTACACATTGGAATAGATTGATGTGTCTTTTAGGTCTCTTTTCATCAACAGATTCCTCTTTCATCTCTTTTTTAGTTGTTGCAATTTATTCATTGAAGAAACTGTTTCTGTCCTTGATACTGATATTTAAGAGTTCAAATACAATTTGTATATTGAAATAGATTGACGTGTCTTTTAGGTCTCTTTTCATCAACAGATTCCTCTTGCATCTCTTTTTTTTAGTTGTTGCAATTTATTCATTGAAGAAACTGTTTCTGTCCTTGCTACTGATATTTAGGGGTTGTAAAAATTAAACCGCGCCCGCTCCTCTGACCTCCTGCCCTGTCCATTCCACCCGCTCATCCATGAACATTATTTTTTTCAAAGACAACTCAAGCTTCTCTTTTCCCAGGAATTGTCCTTGTCTCACTCCCTGCTTGTACAGCTTTGATACTTGCTTGATGTTATTTATGGCTTCATGTTGATGAGAGGGTATAGTAAGAGTCCAGTGAGGGTACCTGTCTTGCTACATTGCCACTTGTGCTAGATGCGTATATTCCCTCCCTGCTCTTTCCCAAGGAGAAATGTTCATTTTTTCCATCTTCCCATTCTCCAGTTCTTCTCTGTCCCCCACCATTATTACTTACTAAAAATCTCCCCATCTTTCAAGGCTAGCTCTAGATAAGGTCTCCTCTCCTCCCCGCCCTCCTCCTAACCCACCAGTCCGGAAGGACTCTTTCCCTCCTCTGGGCTTCCATAACTGCTTGTTCCGCCATCTTTATCTGTATATTGACCCAACATGATTCATGTCTGTGACTTAAACTGCAGAATTCCTAAGGGAGGGAACTGTACCTTGTCTTAGGATCTCCCAAAGTCCTTGACACAGTGTTTTGTTTTTGTTTTGGAGACAGAGTTTTGCTCTTGTTGCCCAGACTGGAGTGCAATGGCACTATCTCGGCTCACTGCAACCTGTGCCTCCCAGATTCAAGCGACTCTCCTGCCTCAGCCTCCCGAGTAGCTGGGATTACAAGTGCCCGCCACCACGCCTGGCTAATTGTTTGTATTTTTAGTAGAGACAGGGTTTCGCCATGTTGGCCAGGCTGGTCTCAAACTCCTGACCTCAGGTGATCCGCCCGCCTCGGCCTCCCAAAGTGCTGGGATTACAGACATGAGCCACCGCACCCGGCCACTTTGACACAGTTCTTTGTCCATATTGATTACTCAGTAACTGTTGGCCAAGGGGGTGAAACAATTCATTTGTTTATAGAGTAGGTTGCTTTAGTTCCTTCTGTTTTCTTGGCCCAAAGCTGTAGATTTCAGAACAGGTACTATGCTTCCCACAGTCCCAGACCTCTCCATCCAGCACAAATCACGAGATATTTGTTTTCATATACTTCTTTATTTTTAATTTTTTATAGAGGTGGGGGTCTTGCTGTGTTACCAAGACTAGGTTTGAACTCCTGGCCTCAGGCAATTTTTCTGCCTTAAACTCCATGTGCTTCTTAATGGATATTGGGTAGCACTTCTTCATTTGTACTTAACTTTCTTGAAAAAAATCACCAAAGTTCCTATTATGTATAGATAACCCATAGGTCTCTATATAAGCAGTAAATCCAATTGAATATTATAGTGTAGTGGACACTGCTGGTTGCCTACTTCCACTTTCTTTCTAATGGAACCACAGCTTTACTCAAGTTTCTCCCCAGTTCCCAGTTCTAACAGTAGACCCTGATTAATCTAGGTCAGGCCAGGTGTGGTAGCTCATGCCTGTAATCCCCAGCACTTTGAAATACTGAGGTGGGAGGATCACTTGAGCCCAGGAGTTTGAAAGAAGGCAGGGCAACATAGTGAAACCTCATCTCTACAAAAAATTTTTAAAATTATCCCAGTGTGGTGGCTCACACCTGTAGTTTCAGTTACACAGGAGGCTGAGGCAGGAGGATAGCTTGAGCACAGGAGTTGGAGGCTGCAGTGAGCTATGATCATGACATTGCACTCTAGCCTGGGTGACAGAGACCCTATCTCAAAACAAAACAAAACAAAACAAAACAAAACAAAACAAAACAAAACAATGCAATCCAGGCCAATTATGGAATTCCCAATCCCCTTGCCGACATTGCCTGTGATTTAGTTAGGGTTGGATACGTAGGCCCATTCTGGTCACAGGGACAGGAAAAGGGTTCTGGGGGTCTAGAAAAGACTTTCTTTCTCCTAAGAAAGATATACATAGATACAATATTTTTCTTCTTCTGGACTTCTGAGTGTCAGGAAGTGATTCTGGAACTGCAGCTGCCATCAGAGGCCATGAGGGGCCCGAGTGTTAAAGAGGTAACAAGGACAGGAGAACAAGGAGACAGAGAGACCCTGGGCCTGGATGATATCATTTCACTTCTATCTGTTTGGTCCTTGCATTCCTTTTTCTCTTTCTTCCAACTGAAAACAACTGACATATAATGACTTCTGGACACTTACTTCTCAAGGTGTAAACTGTGGCACAGGAGCTTGTTAGGAATGCAGAGTTTTGGGCTATCCCAGAATTTGGTTCAGGCTACTGGAACAAAGCCTGCATTTTAATAAGATTCCCCAGGAGATTCATAGGCACATTAAAGTTTGAGAGTCATTAAACTGATGGAGCCTTACAATTATAGCTGTATTAGATAATCAATTATTTAATCGATTTATTTATGTGGTCCACATTTATTTCACTTAGAGTTTACAATGAGCAGAACACAAAGGTGTCACAGCATCTGCCATATGAGTGCAATGAGACAAGTGTGATAAAAGGCATGGAAGCTATAAGCCTCAGTAGTACAGGGAGAGTCATTAATTTCCTTGCCTAAAACTCTTTGGTGGTTTCAAATTGTACAGAAGATAAAATTCAAGTTCCTTAACACTCTTATTTTTTCCCCCACAGAAACAGGGTCTTGCTTTGTTGCCCAGGCTGGAGTGCAGTGGCACCATCATAGCTCACTGCAGCCTTGAACTCCTGGGCTCAGATGAGCCTCCCAGAATAGCTAGGACTATAGGTGCATGACACCATGCCTGACTAATTTTTTTTTAACTTTTTGTACAGACAGGGTCTTACTAGGTTACCCAGGCTGATCTTGAACTCCCGGACTCAAGTGATCCTCCTGCCTTAACTTTCCAGTATGCTAGGAATATAAGTGCAAGCCACAGTGGCTGGCAAAAAAAATCCTTTACACTCTTTTAGGGCTTTGTAGGACCTAGCTGCTGGCCCCTTGCTTCATCTCCTCCTCGCCCTGCTTCATTTTGTTCCCCGACCTCCCCTTTGCCTGGTATAGAGAGTAAAAGCTGGCTGCAAATTCTTTGGCACTGCTCCCAAGAAGAGGCGGGGTCTCTGTCCCCTCCTCTTGAGTCCGGGTGGGTCTATGACTGCTTTAACTGCCCAATGGCGTCCTACCTGAATTCTTGACACCAGAATTTGTGAGCTATAATCAAATGATGTTTTTCATTCCTTTGAGTTTTAGGATAGTACGTTATGCTGTAGCAATAAATAATGAGAAACTTGGCTGATTGCTACTCAGCCTAAGGGTTTCTTCCTCAGAGGGGCCTTTCCTGCCCTTCTTTCTATATCAGGTCCTGCACCTTCGTGCTGTTTCCAGTACTGTGTTCTTTCCCTTCATAGCTGTCTTAGTCTCTTCTGGCTACTATAGGAAAATCCCTTAGACCGGGTTCCTTACAAACAACAGAAATGTATTTCTCATGGTTCTGCAGGCTGGCAAGTCCAAGATCAAGGCACCAGCACTTTTAGTGTCTGCTGAGGGACCACTTTCTGGTTCATAGATGGACTGTGTCCTCACGTGGTGAAAGGGGTAAATGAGCTCTTAGGCCTGTTTCATAAGCCCAGTTCACTTAGGCCTGTTTCAGTCAGCCCATTCACGAGGGCTTTGCCTTCATAATCTAACATGTTCCAAAAGGCTCAACTTCTGAATGCCATCACCTTGCGGGTTAGGTTTCAACAAAGGAATTTTGGGCGACACATTCAGACCATAGCTGCTAGGTTTACCTCTTCGACATCTGTCTTCTTGGACTGTAAGTTCAGTGAAGGCTGACTGGTTCACCACAGTGTATGCAGTGCCTTGCACACTACCTGGCACATCCTGGGACCTCAAAAATATTTGTAGAATTCACTCATTAATGAGTTATACCAAGTGATTTCTAAAGTTTAAATTATATGTCTTTGGAATATGGGTAATATAGTCATGTGGTTCAAAATTCAAGAAGTAAAAAATCTCTCTCCTTCCTCTGCCTTTTGCCATCAAGTTCTCTTTCCCGGAGGTAACTCATGTTACCAGATTTGGATTTATCTTTATAGGAATATATTACACATATCAAAGCAATTGTGTGTATGCTTGTATTTGTAAGAAGTTTATCCCTTGTTTATTTTATTTATATATTTTTGAGACAGAGTCTTCTTTATTACCCAGGCTGGAGTGCAATGGTGCGATCATGGCTCACTGCAGACTTGACTTTCCAGGCTCAGGTGATTCTCTGGCTTCAGCCTTTTGAGTAGCTGGAACCACAGGCATGCACCACCATGCCTGCCTAATTTTTTACACTTTTTGTAGAGATGAGGTTTGGCTATGTTGCCCAGGCTGGTCTGGAACTCCTGGGCTCAAGTGTTGAGGGAAGCCCACCTCGGCCTCCCAAAGTGCTCGGATTACAGGTGTGAGCCACTGTGCCTGGCCTTACCCATTGTTTAAAAAACCCAAATTGCTTACTTTTGTGACTCCCTTTTCTTCACTTAAAAATATATCCAAATGATTATACCATACCTGTACGTGAAGTACCTCCTCATTCTTTTATATGACCACATAATATTCCATATTTCTTTAACTAGTCCCCCATTGTTGGATATTAGGTTGTTCCCGAACTTTTGCTTTTATAAGCAATGTTTTACTTATTTTTATAGATGTGCACATCACTTCTACAGACACATATATACATCCATTCATATACATATGAGTATATCTGAAGCAAAAGTTTCCAAAGTTGAATTGCTAAGTCGAAAAATCTGTGCATTTGTAATATTGATAACTATTGCTAAATTGTCTTCCATGGGTGTTGTATTAATTTCTACTCCTATTTGTAATGCATAAGAGTACTTGTTTCTTTACAGCCTCACTGAGTATATTATAAAACCTTTATATTTTTGTCAATCTGATGGTAAAAAATAGTATTTCAGCGAGGTCTTATTTTGTATTTCTCTAATGATGAGTGAAGGTGAGCATATTTTCATATGTTTAGGAGACATTTGTGTTTTCTTTTCTGTAGAGCCATGTCCCTTACTCATTTTTCCATTTGGCTGTTGGTCTTTTTCTTATTGAGTTGTTGGAGCTCTTTATATATTAGAAACATTCGTCCTTTGTTTAGTGATAACTGTTGTGAAATTTTTTCCCAGTTTGTCATTTGACTGTGCTGTTAATAGGTTTGACTTTGCAGAATTAAAAATTATGTTGTGTTTATTATCTATTGCTCCATAACATATTACTCCAAAACTTGGTGATTTGAAACAACTATAATTCTTTATTTTTTCTCATGTTTTTTTCTGGGATAGAAATTTAGACAAGACACAGCAGAGATGATTTGTTTCTGCTCCATGGATGTTTGGGGCGCCAGGTGGAAGATATGAAAGCTGGAAGACAGAATCATCTAAAGTCATGATAGGGGCAAAGGAAATTTTTCCATTGCCCCTCTGAAGGTTTGGGTCTGAAATAAACAGGAAATAGATTAAGGGGAGAAAAAGCATGCCAATTTATTTACATGCACAGAGGTATCACAAAAAGGTGAGTATCCAATAACCCAATGAAGTCTAGAAGCTTATATAGTATTTTGAGTTATAAAAAGAGAATTAAATGTTCCTGGGAGATGCTGGTGACAAACTATGGGAGGGTGAGAGGAGGAAATGCACTGTGAGCAAAGGTTATCTTATTGTGCAGATAAGGTCTCTCAGGTAACAGCCATCAAAAGAATAGGTGACTGCCTGTGATAATCTCTGTCTTGGAAAGATATCAGACCTTCATCCATCTTTGGGCAGGTAAAGAGGCTTCAGAGAAAAACCTTTGCTTATATCTGCTGTTTACTTTACTATCGTAGATAGATATAAATTTCCTTTATAAAAGGACAGCTTTCAAAACTATTCCTATCTGCAGTTCTCTAAATAACCAACTTGAAATATGCCAAAAAAGGATATTCTGGGGTGGCATATTCTGACTGCCCACAGCATCATCTGGTGGTTGATCCTAAAGCTGTCAGCTGGGAGCCTGACAAGGCTCTTGGCCAACATAGTCATATGTGGCCAGACTTCCTCACAACCTGGCCACGGGTCCCAAAGGCAAGTGTCCCAGGAGAGAGTCAGGCTTAAGCTATATTTCCTTTTATGACCTAGCCTTGGAAGTCAGTCATGGAGCATCACATCCACCTCATCCATTAGTTGAGGCAGTTATGAATGCCCACCTAGGTCTAAGAAGAGGAAACATAGACTCTACCTTTGGATGGAGGAGTGTCAACATCTTTTATTTATTTATTTATTTATTTATTTTTGAGACGGAGTCTCTGTTGCCCAAGCTGGAGTGCAGTGGCACGATCTTGGCTCATTGCAATGTCTGTCTCCCTGGTTCAAACGATTTTCCTACCTCAGCTTCCCGAGTAGCTGGGACTATAGGTGTGCGCTGCCACACCAGCTAATTTTTATATTTTGGGTAGAGATGGGGTTTCACCATGTTGGCCAGGCTGATCTTGAACTCCTGACCTCAGGTGATCAGCCCGCCTTGGCTTCTCAAAGTGCTGAGATTACAGGTGTGAGCCACACTGCACCCAACCAAGTGTCAACAGTTTGAGCGAATACCGTAGTCTCTGTTCTTCTGGGGGTAATTGTGGATGCGAGGCTGCAGAACTGCTGTAGCCACCTGGCCACCATCTTGATGTTATCCAACTCCAAGGAGGGCAGAGCCAAGAGAACCATAGGCAAACAGAGGCTGGTCCATGCATGAGTCCACCCTGAAAACAGGCTCTGTGTCTGCACTCTCGTTATATGAGCCAAGAAACAACTTAATTGGTGTTTAAGCCAGTTTGAGTCAGGACTACTGAAACTAGATTTGCCTGATGTCAACATTCTTGTCTTTATTTCAAAGGTCTTATCAGGCAGAAATGTGGGGAGTCTCTGGGAGGTGGGGGTGCACCTGACCTTTCTTTGCTCCATCCAGTGAAGGTAAGGCCTTGGGAAGACTAGTAACCATGTCTTTCAGGCATGGTTCTTATGTGCTCTCTTTTATTCGATCTGTGTTAATTATAATAATTCATATAAATATTCAAAAGGATGCTGACAAATGGAGGAGAGAACTAAGAAAAGTAAAGAAAAGCCTGCTTTCCTGAGAAAGCCAGTCCACATTTCCAGAGTGTAAACAGTGAGCCTGGGCCATAGTAACCTCATTAAAATGTTAGTGTTATACCTTTGTACTTCAGGACTGAATAGGAAATCATGCTTGTCCCATTATTTATGGCTCATCAATAATACATTAGCTTAGCTCCCAGTAAAGCTGACATTCAGGAGAGGACAGATCGTTTTGTTTGGTTTATTCAAAACCCCAAAGGGGCAGAGCAAGTTCATTGCACTTGTGTAGTCATGTGGTGAAGACCTTAGACCAAGACACACAGGGGTAGCCAATTTCTCACTTCCTTCCCAGAGCTCTCCTTCTCCCTCACCACCCCCTACCTTCACTCCTGGTCCCAAATCAGCTGCTTCAGCTCAAAGATCACTTCACCAGAAAGCCTTCCCTAAGTATAAGTCAGAGCTCTTTCAGTTACAAGTTATGGAAATTGATTTAAACAGTCGAAATATATGGGAAGGGGGTGAGGGTGCTGGGGGGAAGAGAGAGAGAAGCGTCAGTCACAGCTGCATCTAGGTGCCACATGATGGTATCAGGATTTTGTCCCACACTATCTCTTGGTTCTCCCCAGCCAAGCTGGCTTCATTCTCAGCCAGGATCTCCTCATGCTGTAGAAAAGGCTACCATCTTCCTTTTAGCTTGATCATCATACCAACACATAGGTTTTGTTGGTGCCACTCCTATTGGTCCACTGAGTCCTGTGCCCATTCCTGAAGAAATCACTGTGGTTAGTTCGTTGAGGGTTGGGGTAAAGCTCTTTATTCAGGCCTGGGTCATGTGCTGACTCTTGGAGTTGCTCATGGAGAAAGCCCTACCCAAGTTACATGGTCTGAGATTGGGGGGAAAGGATGTTCTTATGCCAGAGGAAGGGGGAATGAAGTCTGGACAGCAAAACCAACAGATGTCCGTTAACTTGAATCTTACAACATTGTTGATATTCAAATGCATTTGACCTGCAAAAATGACGGCTGATACGACTCAAGCTAATGCATTAATCCTCCCAGCTTGGCCTGGTCTCTCATCATATGCTACCATAGAATTTATCACAATTTGCAATATCATCCACCATACATTCTGCAGTTGCTAGTGTCAGCCATCCAATAGGTTTGCTAAATATGTGATTACGCAAGTCTCTTAATTCTTTAATACCAGCCTCAGTCATCCTTCTGGGCCTCCTGGGAGGGGTGCTATCATAGCATCCTGGCTTTATGTGGGTCTGGGGCTGCCAAAGGCAATTTCCTCAGGTCTCTATCGTCTTAGCATAGCACCTGGGACGGGCATTCAGTAAATACTCATCCACTGAAAGTTAGTTCTCCAACAAGTGTTTATTGCTGTTGGAAAAATGCAAAGAAACATAAGTCATAATTGGAAAAGTAATTAAAAGTAAGATCTTCTGTCAACCTGGTGAATCTGCTCCACAAAATGAGGAAAACAATGAAACTATTTTACGATGGAAGAGGCATCAAGCCAGACTGTGATGTGCATCACTGGCAATCCACAGGAGTTCGCCAAGAGACACGGAAACCTCACCCTTTTATATGGCCGGGCAGATATAACCTTTTATAAGCATGCAATTGTCTTTATCAAATAGAAAAAGAAAATATTTCAGATTTCCTAATTGTAAGAAGCAGGAAATCACAACGAGGAGCCAAATGCCTAGGCTAAACTCCCACAGAGACAGGAAGACAGGGGATCATCTCCTGGGTGTTCACATTTCAGTGAGATGGATCTAAGGCCTCCAAGAAAGACATTCCTGGGATGCAAACTGGCAAGAGGCTTGTTTAGGTTTTAAAAAGATTTGCAAATATCTCAAAGACGCAGAGAAAGGATTCCTTATTCTGTTCTTTTCTGTGTTTGTTTTTATTGATACATAATATTTGTACATATTTATGGGGTACGGGTGACATTTTGTGACATACTTAGACCACGTAATGATCAAGTCAGGGTCTTTGGGGTGTCTGTCACCTTGAGTATTTACCATTTCTGTGTGTTGGGAACATTTCAGTTCTTCTTTTATGGCTATTTTGGAATATACATGATTCTGAGACTCAGAAAACAATAGCCCAAAATGAAGGCCTCAGAAGCAAAAGTTTTTCTCTGACCTTCTCTTGCCCACCTATCTCTCAGTCCTGTTCTCTCCAAAGACCAGCCACTGAAACTGGTCCTTTTCCCTAGGGCAGATCATAGAAACCAGAACCCCTTTTCCTCAAAGCCAACCACAAAACCAAAAAATATTACTCTAACTTTTCCTCTGCCTTTCTGTATAAAAACTGGCTATAAAGAAATCATCTGACTTCAGCTGGGCGCAGTGGCTCGCCCCTGCAATCCCAGCACTTTGGGAGGCCGAGGTGGATGGTTCACAAGGTCAGGAGATTGAGACCATCCTGGCCAACATGGTGAAACCCCATCTCTACTAAAATATAGAAAAAAAAAAAAAATTAGCTGGTCGTGGTGGTAGGTGCCTGTAATCCCAGGTATGGGAGGCTGAGGCTGGGGAATCACTTGAACCCGGGAGGTGGAGGTTGCAGTGAGCCGAGCTCGTGCCATTGCACTCCAGCCTGGTGACAGAGCAAGACTCTGTCTCAAAAAAAAAAAAAAAAAGAAACCATCTGACCTCGTTTGACTATAGGTCATAGGACCTCCATTCTGGAGAGGACTCTCTGCCCTGTACCCAGGAGGAAGGAATGCTGCTCAGAGAGGCCAAGAAGAATCTATGTAGATAGGCCTTGCTGGGCATTTCCACTCAGTCTGTTAACTTGAGTTCAGACCCTTTTTGTCCAATCATATTTCTACACTGCTGTCCATACTGAACCTGAGCATAAAAGTGGACAATTTCTCTGGTAGCTTGGGTCTTCATTCTAAAGGCTTCTATGTATACACATTAAATAAATTTGTATGCCTTTTCTCCAATTAATCTGTTTTGTGAGTTGATTTTTCAGTGATCCTTCTGAGGGCAAAGGAATTTTTCCCTTGGCCCCAACAGTCTGGCTCTGTGAGGAGAATCATCAAAGTCGCTTTGCTCTTCTGGAAGCCATAGTGAAGGGAATCCAGAATCTGATCAGCAGGTGTAAGAGTCAGAATTTCTTACCAGTCTAGCTCCCAGCTTCTCTCTCTGTGCAATTAGGTCAAGCAGACAGTAAAAATCATTGTTTCCTCTGCAAAATTTTTATTGAAGAGAGAAAAGGCTTTGTGTGACTAGTCTCGGTCTAGTGTACTTTTTGGTACTTTGTGGTATGAATATTCATATCATTTGATCCCTTTTCCCCAGAAAGAGTCTTTGTTTTTGTCTTTCTGTGTTGTCATAAAGAGGACTACCAGATAAAGTCCCCTCTCATCTTGTTTATATCCTTGAAAGCTTGACTTGTGACCAAGTGGGAGCACTCTCTTTTGATCTCTGCCATCCGGGGGGGCATGATTTTTGGGTTCTCTCAGGGGGCCAGCCTAAAAATGGCTGAGAACCTGAGACTTTTTTTTTTTTTTTTGAGACAGAGTTGCCCAGGCTGGAGTGCGGTGGTGCAATCTCGGCTCATTGCAACCTCTGCCTCCCGGGTTCAAGCGATTGTCCTTCCTCAGCCTCCTGAATAGCTGGGATTACAGGTGCCCACCACCATGCCTGGCTAACTTTTTTGTATTTTTAGTAGAGACGGAGTTTTGCCATATTGGCCAGGCTGGTCTCAAACTCCTGACCTCAGGTGATCTGCTTGCCTTGGCCTCCCAGAGTGCTGGGATTACAGGTGCGAGCCACCATGCCCAGCCGGACCTGAGACTTTTTGCTGTGAATATGTCAAGCTCTTGGGAGAATTTGTCTTAAGTCCCACCCATAAGTGGCTTTTGTTGTCTCAACCAACCCTTATTGTGGGGAAAGTTCAGTCCCAGGAGGACCTACACAGTGTCACAGAGTCTGTGACTGGTGAACCCTCCACAAATTTGTGGGTTACTGGAGGCAAACACCATTCTTAACCATCTGTGGCAACAAGAGTTTTTTGCTATCTCAGCCTGTTCCTGGGAGTGAATTTTTTGGGGAGCAGGAGGATTGCTTCCTCTCTGAAAAGTGTATTGGATTGAGTTGCTCTTGGAGTAAATACACCATTGAAAATTAATCAGTGCCCAAAAGATGGATCTTTTAAATTGGAAAGACTCCTAAGTTTAAAAAGAAATTTTAGAGATCTTTTATTCTAAACAATTGATAAGATCCAATCAAGGGAAAGACACATAATGGGGTCATGGCTAGCCTTAAAAATTCTCTTTCCTAAATAAGAGAGCAAAACTCTGACCAAAAACAAAGTTAAAAATCCTTTGTATCCTCAAACTTCCTGCTTTGGTTTCCCTATGGTATCAACATTAAATGCCATTCCAGCTTGTGATCTAGTGACTAGGGATCAGCACTTTCACTGCTTCAGCCTGGGCTTAATTCCCAGCCAGAGCACCAGTCCCTGCAAATTTAAGTTCTTTAGCCCAGGAGAAGGAATATTTATAAAATTTGGTTTGGTATTTGTGTGATTCTTGGCTTTTGGGGTACTCATTTGTTATTGATCCTTTCCCTTTCCTTGGACAGCTTTTGATCTCCTGTCTTCTGTCTGTAGAGGAATACAGGAATTTGGGGCCTTGGTCTGTAGACATTCAGCTGAGACCCTAAAAAATATGGCCAGACAAAAATATGGGTTGTACTAACAAAATTTTCCTTTTTTTTTTTTTTTTTTTTGAGCTGTCTTTAGGGTGGTTCTGGATCTTGTAAGGACTGCTTTGCACCTCTTTATATACCCCTTGTGTATCATTGGTTAAGTCATAACCTTCATTAAGGTTTACTGGCTTTGGGAAGTCACTTGTCACTTAGGTAACTTTGTTTTTAAAAAAGTTCAAAAGCTATAAACATCAGCTGTGTGTCCCAGCTGAAATCTGATAATAAAATATTAAAAAGGATTTTTAAAAAGAGCTCAATAATAAAAAGTTTACATAATTAAAACTGGCATTTAGGCTGCATATATATACATACATATTGTTTAAAGGCTTCTGTTCTCTCTTTGTAGAAACTTCTTAGTTGACTGAATTGTTTTCTTCTTAAATCCCTTTTAACTCTCTGTACTGCCCATGTCTGTTTTTCTATTTACTTCTGTCTGTCCCTCCCTCTTGCCACCTTTGATGCCACATAAGGGGACACAAAACAGTTTCTAATAGCTTGAAATTCCTGAAGGAACATAGAAAAGGTGACCCAGACTCCTCTTTTTGGAAGGAATCTCTGTTTTATCTCATGAAACTTCATATGTTATAAATGGACAAATTTCTCTCAAGCCTAAAGCACTACTCTCTTTTACATTAAACTCCTTTATCTCTTTGGTTTTAAAATACATACATGTGTGCATGTGTATGTTACATGTTGTGTCTACATACATGTATATGTCTATACATATGTTTATATATTATCTACACATGATACCAAATTAACTTAAAGATGAGTGAGCACTCATAAATTAAATAACTAGCACAAATACTTTTCAAGTTCATGTGACTTTAGTAACCTGTGGTAAATAGAGTTTTCAAATTTTTGGTAAAATAAAATTAAAATATCTTTACAATTTAATTTAGACATTCTTTGCCTGGGTTTATTGGTCAGACAGGTTTAGACTAGAAATGTGGAGGTCTCTGAGACTAGAGACCTTCAACTTGGAGATCATAAAGCTGCTGCTTCTATGATCTTTTTGATAGTTACTTAATTTCTCGGTGAGCTTATAAAAGCATGAAAGTGTGGTTTTTGTTGAAGGGAAAATAATTTTATCTAATTAGAGCACTTTAAAAGTTGTTTTCAATTGAAGGAAAAATGATAGATAAAACTGTAGACTATAGTTTGTTCTAACCATTAACCTTTGTTTTTCTTTTGTTTCCATAGAAATTCCTGTGAGGTTTCATCCACATAATGTGACCACTTTGCTAGCCAAGCCTCCTCTTCTCTCTCTCTTACATCCTATCTTGCCACTATCATCTGATTTACCACCAAAACCTGGTTTTGGCCATGTTCTGAGTCCCTGCTCTTTCTGTAACCTCAAGATGATATATAAGTCTCTGTACTCTCTTGGGGAGTAGGCAATCACTCTATGGTTCTCTGTAAATATGTAATAAATTTTGCATGCCTTTCTGCAATTAACTTGTGCTTTGTGAGTTGATTGTTCAGTGAACTTTCAGAGGGCTACTCGGGCCTTGGATTCCCTTAACTGTGGCTTCCAGAAGAGCAGAGCTTTGGTCCTACCAGCTGTGCCTAACTGTAGGGGTCAAGGGAAATTTTCCCTTTTGCCCTTTGAAGGTAAACTTTTAAGTAAACTTTTGACTACTGAGCTCTTTTTAAAAATTCCTTTTAAATATTTTATTATCAGATTTTAACTGGGCCACACAGCTGATATTTATGACTTTCGGACTTTTTTTGTTTTAAACAAAAGTTACCTTTTAAGTGACTTACCAAAGCCAGTAAACTGTAATGAAGGTTATGATTTAACCAAGGACACACAAGGGGAGACAGCTCAAAAAAACAAAAAAAAAAGGAAAGTTTTGTTAGTACAACCCACATTTTTTGTCTGGCCTTATTTTCTAGGGTCTCAGCTGAGTGTCCACAGACAAAGGTCCCAAATCCGTGTGTCCCCTTATAGACAGAAGACAGAAGATCAAAAGCAGCTCCTGGTAAACCCAGGGGATTGAAAAAAAATCTAGCAGAGATATGATAAACCTTCAGGAAAGTTTATAATAGAAACCCAGGCAAAAATGTCTAAATTAATATCTGAAGGCATTTCTATTTGATTTTACCAACAGTATTGAAACTCTTTATTTGCTGAAGATTATTAAAGTCATGTGGACTTGAAAAGCATTTGAGCTTATTTACTTAACGTGAGTACTCATTTATTTATAAGTCGATTTGATACTCATGTAGACAGTCTATAGACAGACATATACACATACATGTAAAGATACAGATAGACACAAAATCTTTATAGTATTGATTTTATAATTTTGGCCATAAGACAAGTAAAATTCACCAGTTTAAAAGGATGGCTGGATTCAAACTATGCCTTTGTAAATGGAACAAGTTAAAAGTTATTTGTCCCACATGGTCCAAGCACTCACTGAATTTTAGAGAAAGCAAGGTAGCAATTTACATTCCAAACACACACACACACACAAAAACACACACAGAGAGAATTTAAGCTTTTCAAGGAGTTTGGGTGTGTTAGAGGAAGGTTAAACATGGATGTCAAAGTAATACAAAATCATAGGAATTTACCATAGAATTTTATAAAGAGATCAAGTTTATTTAGATAGGTAGCTTTTAATTTAGTGTCTGTTTTCCAGCTGGACCACTGGGATCAGGGTGGAGCCCATTAAGGAACAGGACCAATGAAGCATTTACAGTTTTTAGTGCCTAATGATTTAAATATGTGAAAAGCAGGCACAATTGAAGGCAGAACATTTAGACCCTTAAAGATCGAGAATCTCACTTTTATATTGACTTCCAGGTCCCCAAAAGGAGGGAAGCACATGCAACACTTTCAGAGTGCACTTTGCTACAGAACATTATAAGTGTTTAAACCACGCATTTCTTATCTAAACACAAAGAAATGAGTAGCCTCCTGTAGTAATAACCATTTACTATAAATGAGAGCTCTCGGCCACCTCCAAAACTGCAGCTGTTGCCGGTCATCACGCATACACCAAGGTCAAGTTCTCTCTCACACTACGAAGCAATCTCTGGTTCCCCAAAAGCCAAAGAGAACAGGTAACACAATACAAAAGAGAGCAGAGTTTTAGACATGAGAAAAATCTGTTTACAACTCTTTAGACTCTACAGGAAGACAGAAGACCACCAAAAGGGGGCAGTGGTACTTTTCCTGGGTTCCTTAAAGTGTTAGATGTCAACACTAGATTCTTTCTGACATCATTAGATGTCAACCCTAGATCCTTTCTGTGGTACTGAAGGCAGCAAAGAGAAAGAAAGAATAGGGAGGAGTAGAAGCAAATAAAAGAACAATCCTTAAGAAGGGAAGTAAACACAAGGACCAAGCACATAATTTCGGTCCACTGGAAAAAAAAAAATCCAAAAAACAAGATCCAAAGAGAAAAAGCAAATTTTTTTTCTGCTCCGTGTGTGTGTGTGTGTGTGTTTGTGTGTGTGTGTGTGTGTTTGTGTGTGTGTGTGTGTGTAACAGATTGGCCATAGAGCTCTTTTTATAAAAATTCCTTTCAAATCTCTTATGATTAGATTTTAGCCAGGACAAAAGGCTGATATTTCTGACTCTTGAATCTTTTTTTCCCAAAGACACCCTCCCAAGTGACAAAGCAATATCGCTAAAAGTCGAAAGTCGTGCAAACATCAAACCAAAAGGAACTGGTTCCCTGACTAGGAATTAAACATTGGCCATAGCAGGGAGAGCTCCGGATTCCAGATCCTTGCTCCTAGACCACAGGATGGAGTGCTTTTATTTACTTCATTTCTTTTTTATTTTGGCAAATCTTCCAGGTGATACAAAGCAGGTAGTTTGAGCATTTAAAGGATTGCTTTAATTTTTAATTTAATTAATTTATTGATTTTTAGACTTTTTTTTTTTTTAGATGGAGTTTCACTCTTGTTGTCCAGGCTGGACTGCAATGGCACGATCTCGGCTCCCTGCAACCTCTGCCTCCTGGGTTCAAGCAATTCTCCTGCCTCAGCTTCCCAAGTAGCTGGGATTACGGGCATGTGCCACCCGCCTGGCTAATTTTGTATTTTTAGTAGAGATGGGGTTTCTCCATGTTTTGGTCAGGCTAGTCTTGAACTCCTGACCTCAGGTGATCCACCTGCCTGGACCTCCCAAAGTGCTGGGATTACAGGCGTGAGCCACTGTGCCTGGCCGCATTTAAAGGATTTTTAACTTGTTCCAGATCTGATCTTGCATAGCAGATTCCCTGGATATTAGCATTTCAGCATCAGCATCAGTGATTACTTCTGGTGCAGGAAAGATTCATTGGAACCTCATTTTTATAAGCTCAACACTTTTATTTTCATCCATTTCCCCCTTTAAAAGACTATTAATCTTTCAATTACCTATTTTATTACCCTAAGCAATTGTCAGCTAGGCAACAAAGTTGTGTTTTGGAGACTCATCTTGTTCATTGAGTGGTCTTTTTAATTGGGCACAGAACGGTTTAGAACCAGATGCGGTTCATAGTGACTCTGGAACTGCCACAGTAGGAGTTTCAGGGAAGGGCTCAAAGACCTGGGGAACTTCTTCAGGTGTTGATGATGGACATATTTGGTTTGCCTCCTGAATGAAAGGCAATTTTTCTCAGAATTTATTTTAGAAGGCTTTTGGGTGCCACTGGGGGCAAGTCCCCCATTTAAGTGGTCTGGTTCTACAGACAGCTTTTTCTGATTGTGTGTGCAAATAAATTACTTTAGGTATTTCAAGAGATTCCCTCTCCACTTTTTCTTGTGGTCACAGTTGCTTATGACCATCCTGGATTAGGCGGGTCCCGTCTCCTAGACATCCACAAGACAGTGCCCCATGAGTGTTGTACACAAAGCCAGCTGCTGGTTAACTCAAAGGAGTTGGTCACAAATGCAAAATCAAACCCGAATTTCAAAAACAGGAAAGCAGCTACAACGTTTAAAGTATGCTATGTAAAGCAAGACCGCAGGCGCCTAATGCCAATCCTTTGACCCAAACCTCCACTGTGAGACAGAGGCAGAAAAGCTTTGACCCAAGTCCTGAGACAGAGGCAGAAAAATAGCCATTCTCTGCAGTGCTCTTCACCTAAACCTCCTGTCCAAAGATGGACTGAAGCCCTCACTCTTAAAGAGAGGGTCTGAAAAACAGCCCCCCAAAAGTCTAATCACCAACCAAAGAGTAGGAGGTTCGAATGTAGGAGAACATCTGAAATACCCAATGGGGCTTCTGAAGAGGGAATGTTTGTGCTGGTACCAAGTACTGCTTTCAGAGAGAGACACCAGCTGGTCTGGGGGAGTCACGCTGAATCCTGCCGACATATGCCAGATATGTCGACCTAAAAGGAAGAAGCTGAGGCAAAGTTAATATAAGTAGAGCATTTATTTGGGCCAAGCTTGAGGACTGCAATCCGGGAGCACAGAATCAAGTTGCTCTGAATTATCAGCAGTTACAAGTGAATTTTTAAAGGCAGAAAAGAGGGACAGGGAATGGGCTGATGCAAAGTTGTTTGTTAGGAATTCTCATTGGTTTACAGGAATAACATTGGTTAGTGTTTGGTTATACATGGTAAGCTATAGTGTATGGGTTATAGTGTCCAGTGTGGCATTATTAGGTTAATTTGTAGCTATTTGTGGCAATAGCAAGTGATTTCAAGAGATTAATACATAAGCCAGGCGTGGTGGCTCACACCTGTAATCCCAGCACTTTGGGAGGCCAAGGTGGGAGGATTACTCGAGGCCAGGAATTCGAAAGCATCCTGGTCAACATGGTGAAACCCCATCACTACTAAAAATACAAAAATTGGCCGGGTGTGGTGGCACACACCTGTATTCCCTGCTACTTAGGAGGCTGAGGCAAGATAATTGCTTGAACCCGGGAGAAGGAGGTTGCAGTGAGCTGAGATGGCACCACTGCACTTCAGCCTCGGCGACAGAGACAGACTTTATCTCAAAAAACAAAAAACAACAAAAAAAGAAAGAAACAAAAGAAAAAAAGATAAAGATTAATACATAGGTCAAAGTGGGGAGGAAGATGTGAATACGGTCTCATTTTAATGTCTTTCTGGGCCTGATGATTAAAAGATTTTGCATTCCTCAAATAACAGTTTTCTCAATACCATCTTGAGGTTACAGAAAGAATGGGGGGCTTAGATTGTGGCAATACAGGTTATGGAGTGGGGTAGAAGGGTCATTCTGTTGAGGGGCAACATGACTTCTAAGAAGAATGAATGGATGGGGAACAGAGATTAACTGGTAAATAGCTTCCTTTGGAATTGAATGAGTCTGAGACACAAACGTCTTGTAAAAGGGTCTCTTCAGGTGTGGTTACATCCTTGGTCTTCTTTTCCGCAATAGATGATGAGACACCAGGGAGGAGAAGAAAAACAATTGTTCTTGGTGGGCCCTGACTTTAGGCAGATAAAGGAACTTCAGGGAAAAACTTCATCCTATGCTTTGGGAGAGACAGGGGTTAGCAAGGCAGGGGCGGGGGTGTAGAGGGGAATGTCAGAGAGACCTGAAGCCTTCTTTAGTTCATCATGTCAAAACGTCATATTTTGGGGTAACAGTTTCTGAGCCCCAACAGCTCCTACAGGTGACCCCTCTCCCGAGAACAACTCTTGCCAGCTTTTAGAAGCACTGCTTTTGACACTTGCTAAAATGGTAAGGATGATTTCCTTCAAGACTATAGCAACATGGGCTTTGCAATGGGGAGGAGCAATCGCTCTACTCCAAATACAACCAGGTGATAAGTGAGGATTTACAGCCAAGGAGCACGGTAAGGGTCAGTGGATGGAAAATTACTAAGAGGAGATATCAAGGCTGGCAGGATTCTTGCTAAACCTTCTAAATAGGATTCTTGCTAAAGGCAGACCAAGGGCTTAAATATCAAAGGTGGAGAATGAGGAACCGAAGCAGATATCAAAAGTGATGAGATATCAAGAGTGGAGTAGGAGTTCTTCCTAAACTCACTTCACAGGATCCTTACCGAGACTGGGCTAGGGAAACTGGAAACAGGACGGGGAGCCAAGGTCGAGGCTCAGTTGGGAAGAGGGCTAGAGGAGCCTGACAAAACTTTAGGCAAGGAGAGTCTTCATCACCCTTCAGACCTCCTGTTGCCAATCCCTCCACCTCACCATCCCTTGCTGGTCCCTGCCTACGCCCTGCACATAGTCCTTTCATTAAACTCCCTTTGATTAAACCATTTGAGCAACAGTTTCTCCTCCTGCCAGGCCCCTGCCTGCTGGCCCCTACCTACCTCACATAGCTCTTTTAATTAATAAGAAGATGTGCACAAAAGAGCTTGCCAAGCCCTAAGTATAAGGAGACCATCTCCATGTTGGAGAGGAATCCTAGTACTGTGTAAAGAGCTTTTGGCACCAAGGAAAAACTTCTTCTTTGCCCCCTGAAGTTCCACTGAAAATCAACTGAAAAAAAAAGGCAGATTCATAGGAAAAAAGGCATGCAAATTTTAAAATGTGCACAGGAGTCTTTCAAAATACAAGAACTCAAAGAAATGGCCAGAGGGCAGACACTTTTATGTACCATCTTGAAGTTACAGGAAGAATGGGGGCTTATAGTGTGTGGCAAAATAGGTTGGGGGGTGGTGGAGAAGAGGAGGCCTGGCTGGTAAAGTTGGGCTTGTTACGCAGATGAAACCTCACAGGTAGCAGGCCTAAGAGAGGACAAATGGTATGTGCATGTCTTTCAGACCGTTAAGGTGTCTAACTCTCAGTTAACCTTTCTTAGATCTGGACACGGGGAGGTTCCACAGAGAAAGCCTGGCTGCATCAGTGCAGAGTTCTGTCTCCAGATGCAATCTCCCCAATAAAAGACAGCTTTGCAGGGCTACTTCTGTTTAGAGGCCCTCTGAACAGTCATCTCAAAATATCTCAAATAAGTATATTTTGGGGCGAAATATTTGGTTTCCTTCACGACATAGGCTTGGGCTCAGTCCTGGATTCAAATCTTAGCTCCTCCCCTTATTAGCTGTGCTGATAGAGGCAAGCATTTATCTTTCCTAAGCCTCAAGTTCCCATCTCTTATATGGTCTTGGAGGACTGGATATGATAACACATCCGAGCTTCCTAACAGACTCCCCAGCGTATGACAGGTGGTAAATAGATGGTTAGTTTCCCTACCTCTTCCCTTCTACCCCTATTGTGAAACTGTTGTCTCAGGCAGGTTTTAAGGACCTTTCAAGGAGCACTTCAACCCCTTTTCTCAACTCTCCGAGAGGCAGAGCTTCCCGTTTAAGCAAGAATGGCTTGCTACAGGCCAGAAATTTATTGAATTGCCCAGAACTAATGTTGTTTTGCTTTTCATCAGATATCACGAGGCTGTGGTATAAAGCACGGATTGCATTTTTGTGTTGTTTTCTTTTTATTTATTTCAATCCCAAACAGCCACACACGGCATTGTTACAGAAAACATTCAAACAACACAGAGGTCTGTATAGTAAAAACTGCAAGTCCTTACCTCACGCACTTTGCGATGGACATTTAGGGTGCTGAGGTTCAAGGAGCCTAGGAAATAACATTTTTCTTTCCAGCCTGAATCTTGAACCAATTGAGAAATAAGATCAAGACGGATGGGGCCAAATACCACCTTACAAAGTCAGTGTTGTGGAATGTGGTTTGTACTTGTGGGCAAGTGGTTTCGTAACCAAAGCCCAGAATTAGAGAGACCACTACCCTGTTACTGGTGGTACTGGATCAGTTCCAGTACAGCCTCGACCACCCATCACAGCCTGGCCCAGGGAAATCCAGTTACAGGTTCTCTGTAGCGGGGCACACTGTCAAAGGAAGGAGAGAGGAGGGGACTGAACTCATGCCAGTTCCTTATTCTGAATGCATCAATCATGTAAGCTGGTCTCACCTGTGTATACGTGCATGCATGCGTGTGGGTGCGCATGACAGAGAGGGAGACAGACAGAGAGAGGGTGAAGGGGTAGAAACAAGTCAGGAGCATTATAGTAATGACTGCTGCCCATGAGAAAGAAAGAAATAAGGGTGGTTCCCTTTCCCCATATATCATCTCGTTTCCTGCCACTGTCACAGTGCTTCCGCAAACATCCTTGCACATTTCATTAGGCCCTTGGGTGAGTATTTATGTAGAAAGAGTTTCTAGAAGGGAGTTGGTGATTATGTATACTTTAGGTGTGATGTGTACTGAGCATTGATTTTGGACCTAGAAGCTGAATGGATTTTCCTCCCTTTTATTACTTCTGGGATTTACCAGCCTCAATTTATTAACAGTCTCTTCTGGTAGGGAAGGCTGCTAAGAACAAGAGCACATTGTTACTTTACCAGCTGCATGACCCTCTTAGTAGAGGCCAGTTACAGAGAGTCAGGTCAGCCATGGAAGGGTAGATCCAGGCTTTCCTGTCTGAGCCCCTGAGTTGCAGCACCCAGACATGTAATGAAATCTCCTCTACTTTCAATGCCCTCCTCTGTCAAATGGGCATCATATCACCTAGGAGTTTGGGGGAGAATTAAATGAGCTGATGTACTTCAAGTGCCTGGGAGAAAGATAAAGGGGGAGAGAGAAGAGGGAAGGGAGTAAGCACCAGTGCAGACAAAGAAAACTTGAATTTACAAGATCCATCTAGCACTGGGCTCAGTGGCTCATGCCTATAATCCCAGCACTTTGGGAGGCTGAGGTAAGAGGATCTCTTGAGCCCAAGAGTTCAAGACCAGCCTGGGCAACATGGTGAAACCCTCTTTTTTATGTGACAGTACAAAAAGGCCATCTGGGGCCCCTTGTGCTAAGAGGCCAAAAGGAAATCTCCAGGAGTACTCCAGGATAGGGAGCACCCATGGAGTAGGCTACTGGGACTATCTGCCTGAGGCTTAAATAGCCTCCCAGGCGGTTCATCCTCAGGACAGTCCCCAGATGCCTGAGTGTACCACAGATCTTCCTTGGTCATCATCAGAGGAGGAGCTCATCGGAGTGAAACTTCACGGAATGAGCGCTAATGACTTCAATAATTAAGAAAAAAATATAGAAAATCGGAAATAAAGTGCAAGTAGCTGTCCGGGAAGAATAGATGCAACGGGCCTTGACTGTGTCACAGCTTTCGGTCTGAGAGTGGGTATTATCAGACGTGTTGTTAGGGGTGAGAAAGCCGAGGCTTACAAGGTGACCTAAGTTGCCCACCGACCCCCCAGCGAGCTTGCGCCTTCGGTCCGTGAACTCCAGAAACAGTGCTCTTTCTGGACCCGGGGTCGGGCGGGATTGCCGCGTGGAAGACTAAGCCAGCGTGCCCTCTCCTGGCCTCCTCCAGCTTGGGCCCAGCCTGCGGGAGCCTACTCCGGCCCCTGTGCCCTCCCTCTGCCTCCTCCCCTGCTGGCCTCCGCGCCGGCCCCCAGCCAGTCCCCCGCCGGGTGGAGGAAGCGCGCCGGAGGCGCCGCGTCCTGATCAACGGGCCGGGCGGCTTAGCGCGCGCGGCCACCTGGTCCGAGGAGAAGCAGTCCCCGTGCCCGCCGCAGGTCGGGTGGCTCAGCCATGGCTCCTCTGGGAGCAGCGGCCGGCCGGAGCCCGGGATCCTGCGCGGGGCGCTGAGCTCCCGAGTGGGCAGAGCGCACAGGCGGGTGGACGTCGGGGCGCCCTCGGGGAACGTGCGGGCACCATGCGTCCCCACCTGTCGCCGCCGCTGCAGCAGCTACTACTGCGGGTGCTGCTCGCCTGCGCCGCGCACTCGGTGAGTACTGCCCCCTTCTGAAGGCTAGGGGCCCCCGGGAGCGACAGTCTCGCCGCTTCTCCGGCCTCGGCAGGATGCGGGTGGGGGGGACTAGCAGATCTTCCGCTGAGGAATGGAGACTCTTCCCTCCCAATCCTCCCAACATGAATCTCTCGCAGCTCTTCTCCGGAGGGACCCCTTCCCAAAGAAAAACATCGTGCGCGCCAGGCGAAGGCAGCTCCAAGATGAATCCCCGTGCCCTCCACCCACCCCTTCCTCTAGCCTGGCTTCTGGGACCCTCCTAGACTGAAATTCTGGAGCCGCCCTGGGCAGTGCCTATCGTGTCCTGGGCGCTTTGCCTCCAATCTTTCCTTGAAACCTCTCAATCACCTTTCGAGGCTGCTATTATCAGCCTCACTTTATAGACAAGGAAAGGAAATGAGAGGGGGAATAAAAATTCTTGCTCCAAGTCAGAAGAAGAGGATTGGAACCCACATCAGTATCAGTCTGCCCCCAAACCTTGACATTTTCACACTCACGGGCTGCAGATGGGAAAACCTGAAGGAGCTCTGGCAAGAGCTTCCGGGTCTGCGATGGGACCGTCTGCCACTCTCCCCACACCCTCTCGTGCGGGATGCGGCTCCCTAATGTCTGCGTGTCTGGTGGCTGCTGGGTGCTGCTGTTCCCCAAAGCCAGGTCCTGGTAAGGGGCTGGAGGAGGAAAATACTACTACTAATAATAATAGCGGCAGGATGGGTGGTTTGTTTTTCTTTCCTACAGAAATTCCTGGGAGTCCCGGGCCTCTCGGAGCTCTGGGATGTGTGATAAAGAGAGTGGCCCCACCCAGACCAGCAGAAAGGAAGGAATGGGGAGAGAGTGGGGGTTAGAGGTGGGGGCCAGATTCCAGAATCATCCCTTCCCACTAGCATTCCAAACTGGTCCCCAAGGCGTCTGTTCCAAGAAGCTCCTTAGGGAAAGTGCTTGGGGACCCGGTTGAGTCTCTGATCTCTGTCCTGGGCAAGTCTCCTGGTGTCCAACCTCCTTGTCTTCCCGTAGTCCCCTCCGGTTGGATTATAAGGAAAACCAATGCTCCCAGAGCCGACCAGAGTGTTGACACTCAGGAGATGCTCATTTTTCTGGTAGCCCCAAGACTTTCAGTAGCAGTAGTTGGGATGAGTGCAATTTGGAGCTTGCTTAGAACTCCCTTTCCACAGTGGAGCCTCCTCTCTTCAGTGGCAGTGCTGGCCTTGGAAGATGCTAGAGCAATAGCATGCACTCATGAGTTTCGACTCCCAATTTGGAGAAATGCCAACTGGGATACTGGGGACAGTGTCAAGCCAGGTAGAGCCTGGAGGTGTGTTATTCCGTGGCTAGGCGTGGGAGAGGCAATAGCTCCTTCCTTGGGACCCTCCCAGCCTCCTTCTTAAGTATTTGCAGTGACTCTGAGACTGTCATAACTGGTACCTCGAGTGCAGGACTGAGGTTCAGTCTGCATTTTTGTCTCAAGAAAATCCCTGGATTATCACAGGAATCAGTGGAAGGAGAAAATGAAAGGCTTCCCTTGGTTTAAGTCTTCAGTGTACCTTGGAAGGATGCTTCATTATGCTCTGGCCCCAATCCCTTATTTTAAAAATGAGCACACTGAGGCCCTCAGAGAGAAGGGAGCTGCCCGACATCAGAGCCAGGACTAGCGGCTCTGCTAGCCCCACACACCCCACTTAACCCACTAAGGTTGGCACCCAGGTCTCTTGATTCCCAACCATCCAGGGCTCTGTCTGTTATGCCCCTTTTTTTCTTTTCCTTTTTTTCTTTTTCTTTTCTTTTTTTTTTTTTTTTGAGACGAAATTTCACTCTTGTTGCCCAGGCTGGAGTGCAATGGCGCGATCTCAGCTCACTGCAACCTCCACATCCCAGGTTCAAGCGAGTCTCCTGCCTCAGTCTCCTGAGTAGCTGGGATTACAGGCGTACGCCACCATGCCCAGCTAGTTTTTTGTATTTTTAGTAGAGATGGGGTTTCTCCATGTTGGTCAGGCTGGTCTCAAACTCCTGGCCTCAGGTGATCCGCCTGCCTCTGCCTCCCAAAGTGCTGGGATTAGAGGCATGAGCCACTGCGCATTACTGTCTTACATAATCATAAGATGGTTTTCTGTGTAGAAGTCGTGGTCTTCGGATTACTTTATGGCTTCTGTAGACCTTATATCTCACACTTCTTGGCTAAGAACATCTGTAATAAATAGGAGTGAAACTGACCTACTTTGGCTGGAATATTTCCCAGCTTCTGGAGCCCTGCTTTCCTTCTGTTTGACTCTGGGTGGTCAGACATTTGATTCTGAAATCTAAGTGTGTTCAAATAATTTTTTATTCATTTGAAGTTCCCCCTCGAGGGGGATTATAGGCATCTTCCTAATGGAGGGGGGTCACTGAGGGCAAATTGCTTATTACCACTCTCCCTTTACTCCATATAGGGAGGCGTCAGAAGTGACCCTTGTAAGTGGAACCCAAAAAGTGGTGATGGCCGAATGGGGCAGTTTTCTGAGGCCTCCCATAAGAAATACTGAGCACACACCCCCTCTGCAACCCCATCCCCATGCATCTCATGAGAACTTTTTACCTGGAACATCACTGTAATTATTTACTAACACATCTGTCCCCCAAACCCCAATGCACACACTTTAAAGTTGAACATGGAGCCTCATCTTGTTCATCTTCTATCCCTAGAGTCTGTCACCAGTGTAAGAGGGAGCTCAATGACTGTGTGTTGAATGAATGCATGGATGACTGAATGAAATGATGATGATCCAGCAACGAATAATGAAGAATCATTTCTTGAAAGGACTCTTTACTTGCTAAATCGTACAGAAATGTGTCAGGCCATAGAAAAAGAGTCACTCAAGGTAGGGCTTTTTAATCCATGGCATTTGGCAAACCGCCAATTTGTTAACCTTAGTGAGTTAAGTGAAGTGTGTGGGGCTGGTTTTTCCTTCAAGCAGAGTTTCTTAACACTATTGACATTTGGAGCCAGATAATTCTCTGTTGTGAGAACTGTCCTTGCATTGCACAATGTCTAGCAGCATCATGGACTGCTACCCTCTAGCAGCTCATGATCTCTCTAAAACTGTGACAACAGAAAATGTATCTGTAGACACTGCCGAAATTTTTCTGGGGATAGGGAGGGCAAAATTGCCCCTGCTTGAGAACCACTGCCTTAAATGTTGTCATGTTTCAGGACAGATACACAGATAGGACTAAGAATAGGTATTCATTTCACATTGGGTTTGGGGCAGTGGGGTTGGTGATAGGGCATCTGAGTCAGAGAATGGAAACAGGTGTGTCTGATGAAAACCAGTCTCCAAACTGGACAAAGGACTTCTGCAGAGAATGGGTTCCTTGATCTATTCCACCCTCCCTTCCCTTCTTTCCCCTCCTGTCTCCATCCCTCCTCAGTTGATGGTTAAGAAATATAACAATTCCAAGCACGGGGTCTGGCACGTGGAAGCCTTCGGTACATGGTGGTCGCTGCCCTGTCCTGTCATGCATCTGGACCCAGAGACTAACAAGCCCTGTGGCTGCACAGTGGGCAGAACCTTAGAAAGGCCTGCAAGCATTGCCTGCAGAGCTGATAATTGCCCTGTTACCCGGGCTGCAGTGCAATGGTGCAATTATGGCTCACTGCAGCCTTTAACTTCCTGACTCAAGTGATCTTCCCACCTCAGCCTCCCAAGTAGCTGGCACTACAGACACCTGCCACCATCCCCATCTAATTATTTTATTTTTTGAGAGATGGGTCTCACCATGTATCCCAGGTTGGTCTTGAACTCCTGGGCTCAAGTGATCCTCCTGCCTTAGACCCCCAAACTGTTGGTAATATAGGCATGAGCCACCATGCCCAGCCTGGGAGCTGATTATTGATGAGTTTTCAGAGGAAGGCCACTGGAGATTTTTTGTGTGTGTGTACCTGGAAAAACACTTTCTAGTTTCCTGAAGAAGTATTTGCGGATTTCTTTTTAAATGTTTATTATCCCTGAAGTTAATAAGTGAAGGATGATGATGATGATGAAGCCTCTTTTAATTGACTCTTATTTTCCACCGGACACTCTGCTGAGTCCCTCCTAACACTAACACTCACATCAACAGTTATTAGCCCCATGGTGCAAATGAGGAAATGGATGCTTGGAGAGACGTGAGGCCATTTGCTTAAGACCACCCAGCTGGACATGGTGACATGAGACCTTAAACCCAAACCTGAAGAAACCAAAACCTTGTTTTCTTTTCTTTTGCCCTTTTCTTTTCTTTTCTTTTCTTTTCTTTTCTTTTCTTTTCTTTTCTTTTCTTTTCTTTTCTTTTCTTTTCTTTTCTTTTCTTTTCTTTTCCTTTCTTTCTTTCTTTCTTTCTTTCTTTCTTTCTTTCTTTCTTTCTTTCTTTCTTTCTTTCTTTCTTTCTTTCTTTCTTTCTTTCTTTCTTTCTTTCTTTCTTTCTTTCTTTCTTTTTTTGACAGAGTCTCACTCTGTCACCCAGGCTGGAATGCAGTGGCGAGATCTTGGCTCACTGCAACCTCCATCTCCCAGGTTCAAGTGATTCTCCTGCCTCAGCCTCCTGAGTAGCTGGGACTACAGATGTGCGCCAGAATATCTGGCTAATTTTTGTATTTTTTAGTAGAGATAGGGTTTCACTATATTGGCCAGGCTGGTCTTGAACTCCTGACTTCTTGATCCACCTGCCTTGGCCTCCCAAAATGCTGGGATTACAGGTGTGAGCTGCTGCAGAGCTTCTTAATCAGCACATGCATCTGCTCCAAAAGAGAGGCCTGCCCCAGGTTTCTGGTGCCCAAGGGGCTGTCATAAAATTCTCTCCAATACTTCAAAATAGCATTAATTTTCATTTAAACTAATCAATTTGTGAAACATAAAAAAATACTGAGTTACATACAGCGTTTATTGAGGGGCCCAGGAATGAGCATGGGGTCATAAAATCCAAGAGGAGGAGATACCATTTCCCAGACGGTTTAGGGGAGTCCACCTAGGCGGGGCGCGGTGGCCCACACCTGTAATCCCAGCACTTTGGGAGGCTCAGGCAGGTGGATGGCTTGAGCCCAGGAGTTCAAGACCAGCCTGGGCAACATAGGAGACCTTGTCTCTACAAAAAATTAAAAAAATTAGCTGGGTGTGGTGGTGTGTGCCTGTGGTCCTGGCTGCTTAGGAGGTTGAGGTGGGAGGAATGCTTGAGCCCAGGAAGTAGAGGCTGCAGTGAGCCATGATTGTGCCACTGCACTCCAGCCTGGGTGAAAGCGTGAGAGCCTGTCTCAAACAAACAAACAAACAAACAGTATTTAAAGTGTATAACATGGTATTTTGAAATGCACAATGAAATGATTACTATAGTCAAGCAAATTAACATATGTTTCTTCACAAAGTTACCATTTGTGTGCGTGTGTGTGTGTGTGTGTGGTAAGAGCACCTGAAATCTACTCTTTTGGTAAAATTCCAGTGTACGATACAGTATTATTATTATTGTTATTAGTTTTGAGACAGAATTTCACTCCTTTTGCCCAGCCCGGAGTGCAATGGTACAATCTCGGCTCACTGCAACCTCTGCCTCCCGGGTTTAAGAGGTTCAAGTGATCCTCCCGCCTCAGCCTCCCAGGTAGCTGGGATTAGAGGCATGCACCACCATGCCTGGCTAATTGTGTATTTTTAGTGGGGACAGGCTTCCCATCCCATTGGCCAGGCGAGTCTTGAACTCCTGACGTCAGGTGACCCGCCCACCTCAGCCTCCCAAAGTGCTGGGATTATAGGCCTGAGCCACCACACCAAGCCTGATACGGTATTATTAACTATAGTCCTCATGCATTAGATCTCTAGACTTATTCATCCTGGTGTAACTGCAACTTCATACCCTTTGACCTGTATCTCTCCATTCCCACCCCCTCCCAGGCCCTGGCAACCTTCATTCAACTCCCTGCTGCTTTGCATTCAACTTTGTAATATTCCACATATAAGTGAGATCATGCAGTATTTTCCTTTCTGTGACCGGCTTATTTCACTTAGCACCATGTCTTTCAAGTTTATTCATGTTGTCACTAATGATAGGATCTCCTTTTTTAAAGCTAACTGGTATTCCATTGTATATATGCAGCATGTTTCTTTATCCATTGATCTGTTGATAGACACGTAAGTTGCTCCCACATCTTGGCTGTGGTGAATAGTGCTGCAGTGAGCATGGGGGTGCAGGTACCTCTACAAGGTGCTGATTTCATTTCCTTTGGGTTTATGACCAGAAGTCTGATTCCTGAATCATATGTTAGTTCTATTTTGAATTTTTTTGAATAAATAGTTACACTGAGACACTAGGAAATACCCAGCGCATCTTAGAGGCATGCAGTACTGGGCACCTCGTTCCCTTTCATCTTGCCAGCAACATGGCTCAGTCCAATGTGTTCTGAGTCTGACGGCCTCAGAACCAGGGAAGCTGATAGTGGAACTCACTCAGAAGCCAGAGTCCTGGGAACCATGGGGGGACCACTGGTGCAAGTTCTGAAATCCAAGGCTGGAGAACCTGGGGTTCGGATGTTCAAGGACAGGAGAAGAAGGGTGTACCAGTTCCAGGAGAGAGAGAGAGAGAGAGAGAGAGAGAGAGAGAGAGAGAGAGAGAGAGAGAGAGTGAATTTACCTTTGTCTGCCTTTTTCGTTGTATTCAGGGCCCAGCCGACTGGATGGTGCCTGCCCACATTGAAGGCAGATCTTCCCCACTCAGTCTACCAACTCCTGAGCCAATCTCCTCCAGCAACACCCAGAGATAGTGTTTTACCAACAACTATGCAGTTAGTCCTTAATCTAGTCAAGTTGACCCTGAAAATTAACCATTTCAAAGACAATCCTCACTTCTTGCTTAAATGGTAGAGCCATCTCATAGGGGTTCTTTACTACTTCTCTGACCTCATCCTCCTTCCTTCTTAAAATGGCAGACTTGGCAATGCGACTCCCATTTACAATTCCTCACAGCACTCACCACAGAGACCATCCTGGCCAATATGGTGAAACCCCATCTCTACTAAAAATACAAAATTTAGCTGGGCTTGGGTTATCTGGCCATTGACTTCTTTGGCCCCTGTTGGAGACCATGAGCTTCAAGGACAGAATCTATGTCCCATTCACCTTCATGTCACCAGTGATGGGCAGACTGCTGAGCATATAGTAGGTGCCCAATAAATGTTTGCTAAAATTTTGAGTTTTGAACAGGTTATACAATGATGACTTTCCTGTTCTTATTTCTCATTATACAAACTAGACTACTACTTCCCTTTCCACTCTTGAAGCGATTTCTTTCCAGTCTCTGGTTGTTAGGCAAGTAATTATAAAGTATGAGAAGAGAAATGATGTTGAGTCTCTTTACCTTATTCAGATTTTTTTTTTCTTTTTTGAGACAGAGTCTAGCTCTGTTGCCTGGCTGGAGTGCAGTGGCATGATCTCAGCTTACTGCAACCTCCACCTCCCAGGTTCAAGTGATTCTCCTGCCTCAGCCACCTAAGTAGCTGGGATTATAGGCACGTGCTGCCACGCCCAGCTAATTTTTGTATTTTTAGTAGAGACAGGGTTTCACCATGTTGGCCAGGATGGTCTCTGTCTCCTGACCTTGTCATCCACCCACCTCAGCCTCCCAAAGTGTTGGGATTACAGGAGTGAGACACCGTGCCCAGCCTTTATTCAGAATTTAAAAGATTTTTTTTTTTTTTTTTTTTTGAGACGGAGTCTTGCTCTGTCGCCCAGGCTAGAGTGCAGTGGCTGGATCTCAGCTCACTGCAAGCTCCGCCTCCCGGGTTTACGCCATTCTCCTGCCTCAGCCTCCGGAGTAGCTGGGACTACAGGCGCCCGCCACCTCGCCCGGCTAGTTTTTTGTATTTTTAGTAGAGACGGGGTTTCACCATGTTAGCCAGGATGGTCTCGATCTCCTGACCTTGTGATCCGCCCGTCTCGGCCTCCCAAAGTGCTGGGATTACAGGCTTGAGCCACCGCGCCCAGCCAAGATTTTTATTATATTCTGCCGTATTTTACCATCTCAGACTTAAGAGTCCAAAATTAAACTCCAAAATGGCTAACAGAACCCCCTTGACATCTTTTCTCTCTTATTGGTTCGGCTTTGTTTTTCTTTCTCTCTGCAGACTGGGTTTTTCTGTTGCTTTCTGTGGGATAGAATATGGCTGCTCCATGGCCTCCAAGTTTGCATGCTTTGGGAATGGGAGAGATTGGATTTCTCCCCATGCCAACACCAAATACCCAAGGAAGGCAGATCGTCCCACACCTAGTTAGGTTTTCTCCTTCGGTCTAATCCATGGGATAGGATCACACAGCATAAACCACTCAGCCTAGGCATGAAAGGATTCTTCCTAGGAAGAAGTTGTTGGCTCAGAGGCTTAGTAGACACCTCAAAACATGTCTACCATCTGGAAAAACACCCGGAAGAAAGAGATGGTGGAAGTTCATCACAGAATCATCAAGCAAGAGGTGAACTTTTACACTCCAGTGGGACCAACATGACTATGTGTTGAGTGACACGAAGGGTGATACTCCCTGCAGAGACGCTATTAGACATGCAGAGACTCACACAGTTTACAACTTAAGCACCTCTTCTTTAAAAAAATACCGTAATTATATGTAGCCAAACCAAAACTCAATGTAAAATATGGGATACTAAGAAGTGGAATTTACCCAGGAAAGCAGTGGATGGGCACCAGTTCCATGGTTCTGCAAAAGACCCTAGAAAAGATTCAGTTCAGCAAATCAAAGGGCTGCTTGAAGAACACCCCAGAGAAGAAATAGGCAATGTTACACAAAGCTGCTCTCTTCAGAACCTTGAAGTACAGCTCTGACGTGTAATTAACGAGGTGAAGGCCTGTGAATTTTGTGAAGAACAAGAAAAAAGAAAGTGGATTTAAAATTCTAGGAAGAGACAAAAGTTATACAAAGCATTTGTGGTCTAAATATTTTAAAAGCCAAACTTTGATGTGATTTTAGCAATATTTCCAAAACTCCATGTAATGATGGCTTAGACTCAGTCTCTGAAACCAAAGAGGAAAGAATATGTAATGTATGTTTTTGTTTAGTTAATAAAAATAATAAAATAATATAGGAAAGTACCATTTAGTGATTTTTCTCTGACAGTCTCTTATTAAATTTATGAGGATTTTTTTTTAATATGCTTAGGGCTTTCAGTTTAAGATGACAGATTGACCACATGTGTTTATCTGCTTTGCCTCTGGAAACACTTTTAAAATGACAGTAAAGGAATAGAAAAGGGATAAACCCATACAAAGAGAACAAAACAAGAGACAGAGATGAAGCAGAAATTTCCAGAAATCTTTGGAAAATGAAAAGTGGATGAAGTGATAGCTGTATGGAAAAAATAACCTCAATGCCTGTAGCGGGCAGAAGAGAAACTGTCAAGTCACCCTGTGGCACCCTGGAAAGGCCCCAGACACTGAGGAGAGTCCACCCATAAACCCCAGCAGTGGGCTCCCTCTTGGCCTGGTTATGTTACAGTGAAGGCCACCAGGCAAGAAGATGTTTAGGTCCACAGTGGTTCCAAGGACTGTGTTACTGTCTCAGGCTTAGATCGGACATTGAAGAGGGCCTCCAATGTGGAAGCAAGCAACCATGAGAAAGGTGCCTTGAAGAAACAGATCATGCAGACAAGAGGAGACAAGACATACAACTAATATTTGGAAATCCTTTGTGAAAAGGATGCCTGAGCCACAAAACCAGAAAAGGATGCTATGGAAAAGGAATCATCTGAGAATAAGAAATGATTCTTGGAAGTTAAATGTATGAAACCAAACACTCATAAAAGAACTCTACAGATAATGTCAAGGAAATCTTCTATAAAGAAAATCACAAAGGCTGGGCGTGGTGGCTCACACCTGTAATCCAGCACTTTGGGAGGCTGAGGAGAGTTGATCACCTGATGTCAGGAGTTGGAGACCAGCCTGACCAATATGGTGAAACCCCGTCTCTACTGAAAATAGAAAAATTAGCTGGGTCTGGTGGCACGCACCTGTAATCCCAGCTACTTGGGAAGCTGAGGCAGGAGAATCAGTTGAGCCTGGGAGACAGAGGATACAGTGAGCTGAGATTGCACCACGGCACTCCAGCCTGGGAAACAGAGCGGGACTCCATCTCAAAAAAAAAAAAGAAGATCACAAAGACAAAATGGTAGAATAGCAGAGAAGGATGAAAAGATTGGAGGATCAGTGCACCTCGTCCAATACTCTGCTAATAGAAATTCCAGGGAGACAGCATACATATGAAGGGAGGAAATAATAAATTAAAAACATAATATTTTTTAAATTCCCAGAAATGAACACAAGTCTTCAGATTGAAATGTCCACTGAATATCCAATCAATAAATTTAAAAAGAACCATTTCCTCAAGGAATTTCAAAATACCTAAAAACAAAGAAAAATCTTACATATTTCTAGGGTCAAAACAAAAAAGTTGCATTCAAAAGGTTTAGAATCAGAATTGGATTTCTTATTAACAATATAGGAAGAGGAGAAATGTCTTCAAAATTGTGAAGGAAAATTATTTCACCCTAGTGTTTTCTACCCAAATTGTTAGTTTAATAATTAATTAAATTAGTAAAAACATTTTCACTTCTGCAAAGATTCAGAAAGTTACCCCCACGTACTTTTTCTTAGGAGGTTACTAGAGAATTCTGTGCTTTTTCAAAATGAGAGCAAACCAAAGCAAAAGCCTCGATAACTAGGAAATGAGACTCCGGCCAGGAGACAGGAAGAGGGCACCCCAAACCACAGCCAGGTAGCAGGCCTGTGTGGAGTAGAGGAAGGGGAACTCTGAGACAGAAATCTCCAGAGGAAAAACCAATAGAACTGTGGATAGATGTGAAACAGAGCTGTGGGAGCACTTGGAAAAATTAGCCATATGTACATGGAAAACTAATCCAATGAAAAAACAGTAATGATTGACCTCAGGAAAAACAAAATGTACAAGAAAGACACATAATCATTTTACGTAATTTGACTCAGCAGCGGACAATATTTCATAGTCAAAATAAGTCATTATAAATATAGACCATTCTTCATTAAAAATGAAATGAAGATTAGTATATGTAATATATGGGGAGAGAAGTATATGTAGGAAGATTTTAAAACATCTCATCTTTATCTTCCCTAATAGGAAGTTTTGACTGTCTTGGATTTAAAAAACAAGAAATAACAACAATATAAGAACGTAATTTTTTTTTTTTTTTTGGAGACGGGGTCTCACTCCTTCACCCAGGCTGGAGTGCAGTGGTGGGATCTCGGCTCACTGCAAGCTCTGCCTCCCAGATTCCCGCCATTTTCCTGCCTCAGCCTCCTGAGTAGCTGGGACTATAGGCGCCGCCACTACGCCCAGCTAATTTTTTTTTGTATTTTTAGTAGAGACGGGGTTTCACCGTGTTAGCCAGGATGGTCTCGATCTCCTGAACTCGTGATCCGCCCGCCTCAGCCTCCCAAAGTGCTGGTATTACAGGTGTGAGCCACTGCGCCCAGCCAAGAATATAATTTTGAAACATGCAGACGAAAATGAAAATAAACAACTATAAAGAGTTGAAAACGGTTGCCTGGAGAGCAGGTAAAGGTTGTGGAAGGGAACTACTATTTGTCATTATACTCTTTGGTACTAGTACAAAAGAAAAAAGCTCAATGTGGTTATCCAAACTCAATTACAAAAATTTAAAGGGATTTTTAAAAAAATGAATAGCTCTTGTTTTGAGGAAAATTTTACATAAAGTTCAGCAGTTCTTTCATCTTCATTTGTCCCTCCTGTGAATTACAAGTAAAATTGTATTTAATACTTTTAAATGTAATGAGTATATACAATATGTGTACATATACACATGCATATAGCTACTAACTATCAGCCTCTCCCCGTCTTCTCTAGGTTGATGGAGATAGTAAGAGGGCTTGTTTCTCATGTCCCACATCTTCTGGGTGGTTGCTCCATGGGGCCACATGCTCTTCCCAGCCGCTCCCAGTAACCCTGGGGACTCCAGTTCCTCCTTGCTGGTCACCACCTGGAAACATGGACTCAGTCCTCTCAGCAGAATGACATTCCTGTCTCACAGACGTTGGTGGACACCACGCATTTCTTTAGTTGGATACGCCCACCACCACCACCACCACCGCATTGTCTTGGCTTGTTACCTTTTAGAGGAAGGATCAAGGGCAAAAGAAATGTGGGATGCTCCACTTCACACCCACGAGGATAGCCATCATAAAACAACAATAGCAATAGAAAAAGAACAAGTACCGGTGAGGACGTGGAGAAATTGGCACCCTTGTACCTGGCTAGTGGGGTAGCCCCTGTAGAAAACAGTTGTGCAGTTCCTGAAAAAGTTAAAAATATAATTATCGTATGATCCAGCAATTCAACCTCCGGGTATATACCCCAAAGAACTGAAAGCAGGGACTCAACAGATATTTGTACGCCCATGTTCATAGCAGCATTATTCACAATAGCCAAAAGATGGAAGCAAACCAGGTGTCTATCAACAGTTAAGCAGATAAACCAAATGTGGTCTATCTATACAATGAAATATTATTCAGCCTTAAAAAGAAGGAAATTCGGGGCCGGGCACGGTGGCTCACGCCTGTAATCCCAGCACTTTGGGAGGCCGAGGCAGGTGGATCACGAGGTCAGGAGATCGAGACCATCCTGGCGAACACGGTGAAACCCTGTCTCTACTAAAAATACAAAAAAAAAAAAAAAAAAAAATTAGCCAGGCATGGTGGCGGCGCCTGTAGTCCCAGCTACTCTGGAGGCTGAGGCAGGAGAATGGCGTGAACCCGGGAGGCAGAGCTTGCAGTGAGCCGAGATCGCGCCACTGCACTCTAGCCTGGGCGACAGAGCGAGACTCCGTCTCCAAAAAAAAAGAAGGAAATTCTGGTTTTCTGTCCTCATAAGTGGGAGTTGAACAATGAGAACACATGGACACAGGGTGGGGAACATAACACACAGGGGCCTGTCGGGTTGTGGGGGGCTGGGGGAGGGATAGCACAAGGAGAAATACGTCATGTAGATGACGGGTTGATGGGTGCAGCACACCGACATGGCACATGTATACCTGTGTAACAAACCTGCATATTGTGCACATGTACCCTAGAACTTACAGCATAATAAAAAAAGAAGGAAATTATGATACATGTTGCAACATAGATTAACCCTGAAAATGTGCTGAGTGAAACAAGCAAGGTGCCAAAAAACCAATATTGTGTGATTCATTTATATGAGGTACCTAGAACAGGCAAATTCTTAGAGTCAGAAGTAGAATAGAGGTTACCAGGGGCTGGGGGATTGGGGGGATGTGGAGTTATTGTTAAATGATGAGTTCAGAGCTTCTGTTTGGGGTAATGCAAATGGATACTGGGGATGGTTGCACAACATTGTGAGGGTACCTAATACCACTGCATTGCACACATTAAATGGTTAAAATGGTAAATTTTATGTTACGTATATTTTACCACAGTTTTAAAAAAAGAAATGTTGGATGAGAAGAAAAAGTTAAACTATCCTCCATTATTACTGTTTCTATAGTTCAAAGGAAAATCACCAAGGAAGTTGAACTTTTATTGCACGGGGCTTCCCATTATAGATATGTTATCCCATTTCTAACCTTGCTCTGTTGCTCTTAAGACAGTCCTCTTTGCCAGAGTACCCCTTTCTTTAAATTCTCACAGTGGAAATTGCCACCTACTTTTGGGAAACCTCATTCACTAGCCACACACATTGATGCTGCCCTAGAGATTCTTTCCCACCCTGTATCAGTCAGCTAGGCTGCATAACAATTGCACACATCTCGGTGCCTTGCAGCAATGTGTTTATTTCCCTCTTGGCATTTACAGTTGAGCTAGGGTGTGATTAATCCGGGCTGGGCTCTCCTGGCTTGGTTCCATCCCCTGGGTTAGGTTCAGTCTGTTACACCTATCATTCATTCTAAGATGAGCTGGCTACCCCAGGTTCCAAAATGCAGGTGAGCAAGGACAAGTGTGCAAATGTATTTCAAACCTCTGCTCACATCAAATCACTAATGTCCCATTGACCATGGTCACATGACCAAGGCCAAGCAAAGAAGTACACCTCGGCCACCATGATAGGAGGCATATGTATAAACCCCATAGGGAGTTGAGACCAGTACTTCCAACTACAGCATACTTCTTTCCTGTCCCTGGCAGTACATTTCTTAAGTCTGAGTTACTTCCTGTATATTAACACCAAGAGGATGCAATGGATGTACAACATGATGACTAAAGTTAATAACAATGTATTGTTTTTGAAAATTGCTTAGAGAGTAGTTTTTACGTGTCCTCACCACACACATGAAAGTGAAATAATGCCTATGTTAATTAGCTCAATTAAAGCCTTTCTACAATGTATACATATTCCAAAACAACATGTGCATAACAAATCTATACACTTTTTATTTACCAATGAAAAAAATTAACTTAGGTCAGGCATGGTGGCTCACACCTGTAATCCCAGCACTTTGGGAGGCTCTGAGCCATTTGACCATAGTGCTACCTTAGCTGTCCTTCTCTGGTCCAGAGCTTTTGTTTACTTGGGCCAATTTGGAGTGTGGCTTTGTCTCCAGGAACCTCTCTCCCTGTTCCATTATGTTGGAATTTCCATCTGCAAATTGCCAGTGGAGGATTGACCAGGGAGTATAAGACCTGGCCCTCAACCTCTTGGAAGGCTGGGTGGATGACCCTGTCATATCCCCTAACACCATGGGTCTCAGTTTCCTTCCATTTCTTCTTTTATTGCATTATTTTGAGACCTGATTAAGTTAATGTCTGTAAAAGGACTCTAATATTAAAATGCCACATCTGTACTTTGTAAGGAAAGCAGGAGTGCAATGTATTCATCTGTTCAGTTGTTCATTCATACATTCATTCATTATACTTATCAAGTCTCAGGCACCAAATAATGGAGCCATGATAGGAAGCCTACTCTGGAAAGAGTAGTGAATGACTTCTGTTTGCCTCTGAGCCTTTTGACCATAGTGCTACCTTAGCTGCCCTTCTTTGGCCCAGAGCTTTTGTTTACTTGGGCCAATTTGGAGTGTGCCTTTGTCTCCAAGGACTTCTCTCCCTGCTCCATTATGTTGGAATTTCCAGAGACTATGGGCTTCAGCAAGAACCAGGTGAGACCCCACAAGGAAGAGGACAAGAGC